>NC_041401.2:125952946-126252946 GCF_900747795.2 Erpetoichthys calabaricus
ACAATCAATGGCACGAATATAAATCAGAAAAAGTAACAGCCCAAGGACAGACCCCTTAGAGACTCCATTGATGACCTTGCTCCATGTGGGGCATTCTCCTCTTATCTGTACCCTTTGTCTCCTCCCGGTTAGCCAACTAGAGATCCAGTTTTGTAGCGTGCCTCTGATACCTACAGCTTCTAGTTTCAAAATTAATCTTTGGTGTGTTGGTCTGTAATTACTAAGATCCATTGTGTCACCCTACTTAAAGATTATAAGAGTTAAGAGTTATATTTGCACCTTTCCAGTCCTCAGGTACTTCTCCTTTCTGATGTGACTGCTTACATATGCCTAATAAGGGTTTATTTATTTATTGATTTTATAAGGACATTTTTGGCTTAATTGCACTGCATGGTGAGGCCTTGTATGTTTTGTGACCTATACTATAAGTTAGCCTACTATCCTTCTGATAGAGCAAATTAATTTATGATTGATTATGTCTTCTCTGTATGACCTTATTGAAACACATCAACATCTAATTGCCAATTCCCTAGGATTTTACTGCATAGCCTTACTTGTGAAACATTAGCAGAATGTTTCAGTCCTGGTTTTGCTGACTTGCTTCCTCTGCTGGCTTTCATTGCAACTGAATTCTAATACGTTAGGCTGCAATGTGAATTCAAGTAACAAATGGGCAAATCTGGGCAGCACTGTGGGAGATGTGCAAGAGTGCTTGGGCAGATTGCTTAATGCTGCAATTGATCCATTGAAATGCCCACCAACATTTCAATCACATCTTTAAGAAAGCAATTTTCTACCCAGGTATATTTGCCCTCCATTCTTTCCTGCAGTTCTATGCAGATCTAGCCAGCAGCCTTTCCTGAAAAACACACATTCTCACTTCCTCTGTTGTGGGGTTAGCAAGCAATGCTGAACTAAAGAGATTGTAAAGATAACATGTCACCAATGGTTAATTAATTTAATTTTATGTATGACTTGGTGATGACCTGTCTTCCAATGAAAAGAAATAGATTCAGTGGTTACTGAAGGCATTGTGGAATGCTGTTCTATTAGATTACATTATGTTACTCTTTTACTTCTCAACTGGTTAGGACAAAATATATTCCTATGACCAAAATTTGTTACTTACCTAGCCACAATTTCAAGGTCTACTCTGTCTGTATTTTTTATTACCAGTATCAATAATGTACACCAATCAGCCACAACATTAAAACGACTGACAGGTGGAAGTGAATAACATTGGTTATTTCGTTACAATGGCACCTGTCAAGGAGTGGAATATATTAGGCAGCAAGTAAACATTCAGTTCTTGAAGGTGATATATTGGAAGTAGGAAAAATGGGCAACCGTAAGGATCTGCATGACTTTAACAAGGGCCAGATTAAGATGGCTAGATGACTGGGTCAGAGCACTTCCAAAATGGCAGTTTTTGCGAGGTATTCCTGGTATGCAGTGGTTCATACCTATCAAATGTGATCCAAACAAAGAGAACTGGTGAACTGGCGATAGGGTCATAAGTGCCCAAGGCTCATTAATGGTAGTTGGGAACAAAGACTAGCCCATCTGGTGTGATTCCACAGAAGAGCTACTGTTGCACAAATTGCTGAAAAACGTAATGCTGGCCATGAGAGAAAGGTTTCAGAAAACCTAGTGCATCACAGCTTGCTGCATAGCCACTAACTGATCAGAATATCCATGTATGTCCACTGCCAAAATGCATGTAAGCGTCAGAACTAGACCATTCATCAATGGAAAAAGGTGGCCAGGTCTGATGAATCACAATTTCTTTTAGCTCATGTGGATGGCAGGGTGCATGTGTGTTGTTTACCTGGGGAAGAGATGGCAGCAGGATGTACCATGGGAAGAAAAAAAGCCAACAGAGGCAGTATTCTGCTAGGAAACCTTGGATCCTGAAATTCACATACCACCTTCCTAAAGATTGTTGCAGACCACATAAACTCCTTCATGGCAAAGGGTATGATTGAATACATATGACAGTCTACCCTGATGGTAGTGGCCTCATTCAGCAGGATAATGTGTTCAGCCACACTGCAAAAATGTTTCAGGAATGGTGTGATAAACATGACAGAGTTCAGAGTGTTAACTTCACCTCCCAGTTCCTAAGATTTAAATCTAATCAAGGATGGGATGTGCTGAAAAACAAGTCCAGTCCATAGAGGCTCCATCTTGCAACTTACGGGACTTAAAGAATACTACAGGACATCTTTAGAGGTCATGTGAAGTCCATGCCACAAAAGGTCAGAGCTGTTTTGGCAACATGAGAGGAACCTTACACAATATTAGGCAGGTGGTTTTAATGTTGATGCTGATTGGTGTACTGTATATCATAATACAAAATAAATTAAAACAATTTTGTCTGTTTTTTTATAATTTATTTTGTTTTCTGGGGACTGACCATTGTTTAGGAATCAAAGATGGCAGCCATGTCATCCTGTAACATGACTGTGATCATATTCTGTGTGATGGATGTGATCACATGCTAAGTGTATGTTGTCACTGTGGCATGCTCATAGTGGTCGTCGTTTTGGAAGACTTTTAAAACAGGCCTGGAAGCATGGACACATGTTCTGATTGTCAGATGTTTCACAATTTGACATTTAATTACTTGAGTACATTTTCCATTTAGCTGGGAGCTGGGATCAGTGTGTCTGTTACATAGCAGGTTTAGTATCCCTCAGTAGATGCAAAAAGTTAAAGTATTTGGCGGTAGTTAGCTTCTTTCCCATGTAACCTGTAGCCATAAGATTCTATTTTTGGTTTTGACCTCATTTCTTTCTCTAATCATTTGCCTTTTCCCTTTAGTTTGTGTTGTCCTGCTTATCTCTCTGGCTTTGACCTTTCTGACCACGTCCTTAAGCTCCCATATCATCCCCTGGTTTTCATATCTGCTCACAATGATCCTCAGGCACACTATTAGTGTTCTTAACAGCATACTTTTGTCATGATTTTTTTTTCAGTTAGTGACCTGTTAAAGTTACGGTTTCATTCATTTTGTTCTTTTACTGTTTATAAAAAAGCTCTTTTTGAAAAGGAACAGGGAATCAGATTTTATGTAAATTAAAGTGCTTCTCTTCTTTCTTGGAGAAGAAAAAGGTAGTGCTCAGCATGGAAATGGATGACGATCACCATGTTTTTCTTTTACTATGTGACACTGGTTTGAAGCTTCACGTGTCCACATTTATCACACTAATGTTATATGGATGACGCTAAAAAAATGCAATGGTCACAGCATGAGCAATCCCTTGGTGGATACACAATGTGCAAAAAGTTCTCTTAGTGTAGTTAGCTTATTTTCTACGTAGGCCCTAGTTCTAGGTTTGTGCTTTCATATTGACTTAGTTTTGTTTTTGACTACTAATTAACATTTTGTCCTTTTGGTCATGGGTGCTCGATTGTATTTTTGATTCCACAATTTTGACCTTCTGCCTTGCCCTTAATTCATCATCTTCTGGTTACTGTATGATTTAGTTCTCAGCATAATCCTGGAAACACAAGTGATCATGAGATGGCTAATTTTGTCACTGAGCCTAAATTGCCTCTGAGAAAACCAGGAGGGTATTAAAGAACAAATAAGTAAACTAGCAGCCACCGCACAACACATATTGAATGAGGTGAGGAGTTTAAACAAAGTCAGGAGCACTTTGTCTTCAAACACTAGTGCTGTTGAGCTGCACATTCAAGACCAAAAAAAAATGTAGGGGTTTTGACAGTGCAAAGTTATTTTTGACAAAGGAACCGGCACTTGTGAAACAGATCGAGCACAAATAGAATTTCACTACTGACGAATAAGAAACTTGAATGGGCTTGCACTTTGTCTATCAATAAAGACCACAGCTCATTCAATTTAGATATTATTTTAAAATAATTTGCTATAACCTGTGCCAACTTGCATGTCACACAATACCCTTTGGAAGGCTTGACAAGGAAGTAAACCCATAAATGAGTTTATTATTTCTGAGTTTATTATTTCCTTTAAATGTTAGCTGCAGAGTGGCATAGCTGTAGTCACAGTATTTAGGAGTGGACCAGATGATAAAATTTAATATGAAGAGGATAAACA
The DNA here is from genome assembly GCF_900747795.2 of Erpetoichthys calabaricus. Taxonomy (NCBI): domain Eukaryota; kingdom Metazoa; phylum Chordata; class Cladistia; order Polypteriformes; family Polypteridae; genus Erpetoichthys; species Erpetoichthys calabaricus. Next base: position 125,957,028 of record NC_041401.2, read on the forward strand.
AAATAAAGTATGAGGTGGTTCTCAAAAGATTGGTGAGGGAAGGAGGTGTGAGAAAAAATGATTCAAAGTCCTTTATGCTTCTTGTAGTTAAAAAGCAGGGGCCAATGGACGTTGGGAAAGGGGCTATTAGCCCACATGGGTGCTGACTCAGAGCCTTCCCTGGGTTATGTTTCTATTTTGTAAAATTCCTTAAGCTGGAGTGAAACTAATGAGAATGTCTCAAAATAGGGTTGGTGGCCCTGGCCAATTAAAGACAATTAAGAATTAATCGTTTCATCCCTGCAATATTAAAGAATACAGTGATTTGGGGATATATTGATATTGTGATTTGGAAAATTTCTTTTTTTTTAAATTTAAAAGTTTTAATTTTCCTCATTAGTTTGAATTGGAGATAAACAGTTAAAATTGCTGTTGGTGTCATAAGTATTAATGGTTATCTAATTGGCGAGGGCTTAATACAAATTTGTGACTTCTACTTAATTATTTGCAGGAAGTTTCCATTTCTGAAGATAATTCATTTTTCGACTTACCAACATCTGCTCCACAGACTATTTTGAATATTATACTCTATGGCAATGTATTGATTATCTTGATCTCAATAAGATCACAATAAAGATCAATTATCCTCTACCTCTGATTTTGTCCCTGATCAATTAGACAGGGGTTGAATTGAATCCAGAGAAGGTTAAAGCTACTGTTAATTGGAAACGTCCAGGTAGTATTAAACAAGTCCAACATTTTGTTAAGTTAACTAACTTACATCACTGTTTCATTAATAATTTCAGATCATATTTTCAATTACAAGTCTTACAAAGAAGGGTAAAAAAAAAAATTTGGAAACCGAAGGACAAAAGGCATTTCATACTTTAAGGGACAATTTTACTGTAACCCGATGTTCTTTGTCACTCCGGCACTCCTTTGCCATTTCAGGTTGAAGTGGATGGACCCAACATCAAGGTGGGTGCCATTTTATCATAGCCTTTTCCTGACTCTGACAGGTTACATTGGTGTGTTTATTTTTCAAAAAAGCTGTCAGCTTTGGAACAAAATTACGATATTGGAGACTGAGAAATGCTTGCTTTTAAACTAATCTTGGAAGATTGGTGTCACTTGCTGGAAGGTGCAGCACAGCAGTTCAGTTTTGTAAGAGATCGAATTCCCATTAGGCTCATTGGTCACTCTTCTTTAACTGTTTTAACTTTATAATCACTTACAGACCAAGAGAATGCAATTTGAAGGCTGGTACTCTCCCTTGGCTGTTCAAACCTGATAATGTGGTGTCTGAACTTTAGAATATTATTCCACTGCAGTCTGTTTCTGTAGGAGTAGTTTTGGTAGATTTGCCAGATTTTCTCCAAGAATCACTTCAGTCTGCTTGGCTGTCTTCTTCTCCTCTGAAATTATTTGTCCTGACCTAATGGTTGGGTGGGTTTTAGAATGGGATCACTCTTCTCCTTTTTTGGGGACCTACTGGGAATACTAAATCCCTGGAGTTTCAGAAAAGATATTTTCGGTGGCCAAATATGTATATTGAATGTTAAAGTGTTTGTGAAAGCATATGACGTTTGCTGGGTTCTAAGTTACAGTCTTGATTCTGGTAAGGTTTGCTTTAGCCTATTGCTCACCCTACTTGTTATGTTACAGCCATGATATATGTGTTTTTTTCTGGTTTATTGTTTTTGTTAATTTTGAATGACTATGTTTCATGTTTTTATGTACTTTGAGTTTATCGTTTATTATTTGTGTACTGTGTCTTTAAATGTGGCTCCATTCCCTGTACTTTGTGGGTGCAGCCCCAGGAGGTAGGGCCATCCCGACATCACTGCTGGATCCTCCTTTGGTCAGAGACAGGAACACAGCAGTGCATCATTGAGGTTTTAGGAGTTCATAGTGACTATTACTTTTCATTGATCTTTTCTGGTTACTGGATTCTTTTTTGCTTGTGTTTTTGGATTCTGCTCTTTGGATAATGTATTGGGGCTTTGTCTTTTAGGCAAATCCTTATATGCTCTTTTGCTGTTTTTTTGTTCTTATCTTTTATTAATTTCAATAAATGATTCTATTTATAAAGATTCATGTTTGTGTTGTCTCTAAAAGCCAGAGTGTTATGTTTTTCTTTCATTTATAAGGTATTTTTGATATATTTTCTGGACTTTGATTGCTCTTTGAATTTTAAAAGCCAGTTCATCATTCTGGGCCTGCTTAGACTGATGTCTACTGGTACTTGTCCTCGCAAGAATGTTATGGTGGACTTTATTACTGACTTACCTTTGTCTAAAGGTCATACAAGAGGTCAAAAGAGTCCAAGAGTTCTAATTTGTCACTTACGCCGCTACCTTCTGCAAAACAATTGGCCGAAGCTTTTATACACCGTTATTTTAAGTTGGATAAATAGCTAAAATTGATCTTATCTGATCATGGGCTTAAGTTTACATCCATTTTTTAGAGAGGGTTTTGTGTTAATGTTGGTGTTCAAGTCAGACTTACAGCTCGTTATTACCTGTAGTGTAATGGATTGTTGAAACATGCTAACCAGGATTTAGTTTTGATTAATTTGTTAAAGTTGGATCAGTATAATGTTTTGCCTCTTGCAGAATTTTTCCAAAATGAATTGTATAATTGATCTCTTACTTGTCTCCTTTTGAATGCCAAAATGGATTTATGCAACTGATTTTATAATGTGTTAGTTCCGATTCTATGGTGCCCTCACTTACAGAATTTCTGATTTCTTTTCATACCAGTTTGGAACAAGGCGTGCAAGCACTTGATGGCAGGAGCCTCTGTCAAATAAAATGCAGATAAAAGAAGACTGTTGTGTTAGAGGAGGGGTTTTCTCCCGGGGTTGTATTTATTTGTTGTTTTCATTATTTTTATACTATTATTTTTCATTTTCCATTTTTTCACATATGTTTATGATTTAACATTTATGTACTGTCACTTTAAATGTCTTGATATTCCATGTGCTTTGTAGGTTCTTCAGGAGGTGGGGCCACCCTGACATCACTGCTGGTGAGAACTCCATCCTGGTAATATATATTCTGCCTGAGAAGAGGCCTCAGTAGCAGTTCATTGATGTTATCTTGGAATTTACTGTGAGCATTGCCTTTTCTTTGCTCTTACTGTTTTTTTTATCTTTTTGTTTCTGACTTTGGATTTCCAATACTGTTTAGTGTATTGGGACTCCTTTGCTTTAGCGGCAATGCTTTTGCTTTGTCTCAATTATAGTACCGTTCATTTTCCATTCTAGTACCATGAGGTACTAGAACATAATTATCTGTGCAATTGGAGATGTAGAAAACTGTTTTTTGAGATAAGTAAAACACTTTCTGCATTTTACTTTAATAATTTTTTAAAATAATTTCTACCACTTAATGGTTGGGAGAGCTATTAAAACAAATAAACATCATTTTTAAAACATTTCTGAGATTATATTATCTATTATATCCTGCAGTCTCCATTATTAATATTGGTGGCTTGCATTGGTCAGTAAAGGAGAGGGCTTTCAAGCATACCTTTGTTTCCAACACATACTGTGGCTGTGGAAGAATTAGCTTTTGACAACAGGCAGTGGGATTAATTAAACTGATTAATTGTAAATATTTCTATGCAATATTTAGCCTGGTGCTAGGAATAAAGGGGGGCAAAGTAGTTGTGTTTAAGTAAATCGAATTCTACGGTACAAATTAATGCAATGGTTTTAAAATATAAATCTCAGAGTATGCTGTACCCATGCAGTATTTCCCACCAGAACTGGACTGGCTTAAAATATCTGAAGAGACCCATGAAATATAATATCTATGCTTGCAGCAAAAAGTAAAGAGGAACTGTCTGTCTTAAAAAGTAAGGAATGATATTTACCTGGTCATCTCCGAGATGGCATATCACAAGATTCTGCTCTTCAAATGAGCGCGCTGTCCGCACATATTTCAGCCAGCTCCCAGTTCCTGCTGGGTTACCGTCAAGGCAAAATTTCACATTTCCAACGTCATCAACAATCTGCAAAATGAAACAGAAAGTGAGGCTAGATCATCAGCTTTGTGCAACACTAGAAGAGAGGGTTGAATGTTAGTGTGTGATTTGCAAGATTGGTGCTTCTTTTGTGCTATTGTAGACTACCATAAAGCGCAAGGCTTAGTGACTTTCACATTTCCCCTGACACGAACAACAGTTGTTCCATCAACTGTGATTCAGAGGCTAAAGTCTTTCTTATTCTTTTACATGATCACAGTCATCTTTCCTTTTTGCCATGCAGCTACTTGCACCATGGTCAAACTCCCCATGACTGAAATCTCCAGGCATATCATTGCAGTTCGGTGGTACGTTGCCGTATACATCACTTTCACAATCCATGCCAACATCTGATGACCAATTCACATTGTCATCACTATTGCTTGATTCAACTAATGATTCTGTTTCAGTTTGTTCTAAAACTGGCTTAACAGCTTCTTGTTTATAGACCATTGTGTTTTTTTTTGTTGAAGACCCTGCCCCACTCATGACTATTGATGAGTTACTATAGAATGGCAGAATACATAAAAAAATTAATGATTTTTTTACAGTGTGATATTATTTCATCTACAAGATGGCAGCAGAATACTGTCGGCACCAGAATACTGTTGGGAATGTTACATGATATGCATACTTTAAAGTTGTTTATATTGTTTAATGTTAACTTTCTGAAATTAGTGTTAGGAGATATTGTGAGAGTGGAAATGCTGCCCATTTAAAAATATAAACTAGACTTACTTTCAACTTAGCGAAATGCCAGATTCAATAGTCTTTGATTCAAAAGAATCTTTTGCCCTTTTGCACGTTAGGTGTAAAGTGTTAAAATATTTATCTACCACAGATTATCTGTTTTTTCCTTGTTGTGTTAACCGAGATGTTTAGTCCTCTTCCAGTAGCAAGAGGGAGGTTTTCATGAAAGCACATAGCTTGTCACCTAATGAAACAGGACACCATTGAACATGCTACCTTTTGCCTTTGCTTTTCCTTGCCCATCAGTCTATCTGTTACCTGAATCTGCTTAAATCAGTTCAACCACAGACCATATCTACTTTTACTTTTTCTTGTTTTATTCTTTGACTACAAGGTTGGTAACTCTAAAATATTTGAAATAGTTAATTGGCAAACAGAAAAACAGTTCACTAAATTAGGAATATATTCATTTAATATTAAAGAAACACAAATTCTGACCTAAGTGATTCTCTGTAAAAATTTTGCAGATGGAAATGTTATTTACTGATTGAATGCAGTAAAGCTATAATGTACAGTTATTTCTTAATCAGTATGAAGTTGTGGTTTATGCATGTTTGAATATTTCTTGAGCAGTGAGAGTGCCTGTTTATATCATAGTTTTCTGATAATTTTAAAGGAAGGTGTAGGCACTGGATACACATAACACCTTTTTTTTCTTCTTAATGCAGTGCACCCACACACTTCTTTTTTTTCTCACACCTCAGGAGCGAAACATAAAGTGTGAGTATGTGAATATACATAAAAGAGAAGGAGGGGTATATTACAGCAAAGGAAACAAGTACACATTACACCACATTCTGAGGACACTTTACCAGTGAAGATACAAACCTTTTGACAAATGTTGTTTCCAGCATGAATGTTTACATAATTAATTTCTTTAATTTTCATCATGTATGTATTTAATTTCTATTGGTTTTTGCAACATTAAAAAATTCCTAATATAAATATTTCAGATTGTCAGCAAACATTATTAAGTACCCCTCTCTCTATACAACACTGCAATATTTATCTATAGAATCCAATGTCTCAATTGTAGATATTTCATAATTTTTGTTAGGCAGCAAAAAACAAAAAGCTGTCTATTGGCTTGAACTATCGTTTCATATCAAATTGTTGTGAAACAGTAGAATTTATCATGGCAGCCACAGATAAAAGACAAGTCATCTGTTGATCGGTGGACATGCTCACATCCACTGATCCAATTCAGAGACATCAAAAACTCTAACCTGCACATCTTTGTAAATAGCAGCTGGACAAAAACCTAGCTGGAAACATAGTGGTTATGCAGCACAGTCCACACAGAGAGTGAATGGGTTAGAAATCCAATGCAGGTCTCTGGCTCTGTGAGACAGCACCTAGCTATCAATCAAATCAGTAGAATGCAGGCCTATCACCTTAAATTGGATTTTAAAAGACAATGCATGTCAACCCCTAGAGGAGGCAAATCTATCTGTTAAATACTGAATAAAGATACAGCATGATCTTACTCATCAAACCAAACAATGCAACTTTCAAGAAGCAAGCATGGCAATCAGGAAAAAATGAACTTGCTATGCTCAACATGACTATCAAGAATGCACGAGAATTAGAGAGGATGCTGCAAACATTTCATCATTTTTGCTATGCATGGATTTACTCCTTTTATAGACTGCACTACTAGTCCCAGATTGTGTCTGTCCAGAGCTCATCAATCAATACAGATGATTGCTGTTGTGAATCCGGACCTGTTATTTATTTACTGGTTGTGAACTGCAAAGTGGAAACTTCATTGTGTGAAAAATGGGCTATTTTGCTAAAAGCAAGAGGTGCAGAGGCTGCATAAAACCACAAAAGCTACAACTTCAAACTTTCTGGCCAGATTAAAAACGTTTATTTGAAAACATCTCTCGTGGTATTGGAAAAGACCTAAACAGTTCTGCTTTCACCGGAAGAAAGAACTGTACATATTATAGCAGCTGAGGTAAGATTGTTTCAGCTTCTCAAGATTTACTAGAGTTGGGGCTCAGTGGGTGCGGATACTATTCTTATGCAACTGTTTATGAAAGAAAGTAGGCAGAAGCTAAAGGGATGGTCTTGGGGATTTCAGTTTCTCTGATGTCAAACATTAGGCTAGTATCTACGCAAATGAAGGGTGCCAGAGACTGTGAATAAAATGCTGGGAAACAAGGGACTCTAAATCATGTTTTTTTTTTTGGTCAATAATTCATACTAAAATATTTGGAGAGTCAGGAGGCAAAATGTAAAAAAAAATCTACCAATTAACCCGTTCCTTCTCCCTGTCCAGGCTTTCTGTACTGCTACTTCTATAATTCCATCCAAGGTGTGTATTTTTATGAACAAAGTGAGTGCAGATACTCTTTATAGTTCACTGTGCCTGGACTTCACTTAGTCTTTGGATTGAAGCAATTTTGCTGAGCAGTGCTAACAGGCAGCTAGGTGGCAGTCCTGTGCAAAAAAGGCCTGGAAATGAGAAGTGGGTGAAGGGTCACTAATTCATTGAAAAGTGCAAATGGTGAAGCCACTTTAACAATTAATAGTCTAAGCATGTACAAACCTGTTGCTTAATTTGTGTTCCTTTGCATGCATCAGATGTACTATATGTTTATTTGCAAAATTATTAAAAGTGCTTTGTGGTAGATAATTGCAGTGTGGTGTTAGTGGTTAAGGCTTTGGACTTCAAACCCTAAGGTTGTGGGTTCAAATCCTGCTATTGACACTTGTGTGCCCATGATCAAGTCACTTCACCTGCCTGTGCTCCAATTGTAAAAGCAAAAGAAATGTAACCAATTGTATCATAAATGTTGTAAGTCAACTTGGATAAAGGCGTCAGCCAAATAAGTAAATGCAATTATGAAAAATGTGCAGTATACAATAATTATGCAGAACAAAAATCACACATCCCTACTCAGTCTTCTACCTGACTTAACCTGCAAGAAACATAACTGTAATATGAATATATAACATTGCATCTAACTATCTTTGCATCCATTTTCTAAGGCTGCTTTTTTATTAGAAGGTCACCACCACAGGAACCTAAACCAGAAATGCTTCCAGTTCAGTATAGAGCTCACTCAAATATATATGTCAAGACCTGACTAAGTTTAGGGTTCCAAATGTTCAAAACTGCAAATCTCAGGGATGCAGGAGGGCACTAGCTCTACAGCATGTGGATGAAGAGCCAGATCCTTTTACTGTGTTACATTGATCTGTCTGGGCTTAAATGTTGAAAATAAACATATATCTTAATTACAAGGTCAGTTACATTTTCAGATAAGATGAAGCTATATAAAATAAGGACTGATTAATTAAAATATTTTTGTTCTGTTAATATAAAAATAGCTTTGTCAAAGAGAATATGAATATTTGCATTAAACTGCTAGAAGACAGGGCAAATGTTTTATTACTGTAGGCAGAGACATTAAAAACATTAAGAACCTTAGACTCTGGTCAAATGAAAGAAGATAATTCAGACTACCAAAATGCACTGAATTGGTTTAAAGGTTAAGTCAAATAACATGTGGTGTGAAATAATCATTCAGTTAACAAGGAATTGGCCTGGATCGCAGGTAACTTTTGTAAGCATCAGAGATCCACAAAGGAAGTAGGTAGGTTCCTGTCTCCTGCATCCTTCATTACTCATCTTGTGTATCTGCTTTAAAGGCCTGTGTTTAAATTAAAAATAATAAGTGATTAGTATAGAGATCCAATAATGAAAGAAAATGTACCTGTTACAGCAATCCTGCTTTATGAAGAGCTTTTCAAAAAAACATTTATTTTAAGATGGTAATCTTTGCAATTGTCACACGCATGTGCATACGGGACAGTTTAAGTGCTTGGATAATTGTAAACTTCCCCTGGAGAGCCAGAGGGCACTCTTGACTAATGCCTCTTCTCTTTTTCTCTCTGCAGACTGGAAGATTGACAACCATGACACCTTTGATGTCACTTCTGGTTTCCGCCACCTCTTCTTGCCAAGATCCTCTTTTACTGGAGGCAACGCCATCTTAGCTAGTCTGCTTTGGATACTTGCATCATTACGATGTTTCTTTTCTTTTTAAAACACTTTAACCTGCATTTTCTTTGAATATACAGGATGTGGTGTATTGTCCAGGACACATCTCCGCTGGAAGGACTGGGGGAGGCAGCATATCCAGAGCATTACCTCCCCCGGTGCGCTAGGTGGTAGCCCCCATGCGTTGCAGTGGTTTCTTGGACTCACGCAGGGCTCCCTCCATGGGAGGTGGACTTTGGTGCAACCCTGTTGGGTTCCGTGGGTGCCGCTGCAACCCAGGGGGGCTGCCACCTAGCACACTGGGGGAGGTAATGCTCTGGATATGCTCCTTTCTCCAGTCCCCGGTCCTATACACCACAATTGTTAGCCTTCTAGGTGCCCCAAAGACCCCGTACCATTTATGTCCTTTTGTTATGCTATTTACATGTTTCTTAAGCAGCTCTTGTTCCCTGCAACACTGTGAAAACCAATACTACACTACTACACTAATTTTTTCCCTGCACCACTATACTCCATTACTCAAAACTCTTCATGAATCCAGTGACCGGGACCCCACATGCATATCTTGCAAATTGGAAGCAAACACAGTTAGCTGCTGAATTGTTTGGTCCAACATCATGCACCTCTCTCTTTGACCTGGGTAACGCATTTGCCTTTTTCTGATATGTGTCCAGAATAATGTATCTAGAACTCACAAATGGGATTCAGATTGTACTTATGGGACAGTTCTATCTGTGACACCACCCTAAAGCAGTTCATCTTTAGTTGTTTCTTTTGTCACTGGTATTACTGTTTTTGTTGCAAATCTTTGCATTTTGAAAGCATGTTGAAAATCATAAGCATTTGATTACAAGACTCTGGAATCTGCACAAGTACCAAACCTCAGGCATCACGGTGAAGTATTATGTAGAACATTGGAATCCTTTGCAGATGCAATGTGATAAAAACACAACTAAAACACTTAATAGAGGTTTTAAGATAAACAGTTCAAACAGGCAGTATTTCCTTGTTATGGTTCTACTCATGAGTTCCAGGCATGCTTAATCTTTTGTAAATGTATATTTTGGTGGGTAGTGTTGAAAATGTTTTCAATACACACACCTGCCTATATTTTACAAAGTTCTTCTGCTGCTTTTCTTCTGTACAACATGCCTCTGTTTGCCATTGCCAGGTTTTAATTGATGAAAGACAAATTAATCTTTTCCAGATAACTTCCACTTTCTAGTTTTGGTCTTGGGCACAATTGATTCTCTCAGCTGAACCAAGCACATTTCTTTTCATGTTATGCAAAAAATAACTGAACCGTACCAGGATCAGAAGGAACCATTCATTTTTTTAATTGTTCATGAGTGTACATAGAGCTTTCACAGTGAAGACCAAATGTCCTGAGGCCAGATAGACTGAACCCAGAAACAAAATAGTTACCCAGGATGCAAGTCACTTAAGCAACTGAATTGTGTTTGAGATGGTGTAGTTTTATCATCTATTCAAAAGATAACAAAAGATATTTTATAAATTAGAGGGATGAAGAAAGTCTAAACATAGGCCAAGAACACCTAGAATGAAGCAGGGGCCAACACTTGACAAGACATTAGAGCATCACAGAGCACACTAATGAGCAATCCACACTTCTGCCTTTTACCAAACTTACTTAAGTTGATTTTAAGATACCAGAGAGGCAGATCTCAGCCTGGTAATAACAGATGCAAGGCACAGATGAGTCACCAGTTGCCCATGAGGCACACTCACTTATGTCAGACAAATTAAAAGTCGACCATTCCCCCAAGCTGCACGTCTTTGCGATGTGACAAGAAAATTCACACTAACAGAAGGAGAACATGTAAACTCAACAGAGAAATATGAATGGACTGGCAATCAAGCCAACTTTTTTTGCAGCTGAGAGGAAAGTAACAAAGACCATTGTGCCGCTATTCTTCATAGGTTGTGGTTATATCAAATGGAGCAAAACTTTCTGTGTTCATCTTACCATTATTTGCAGAAATGATGTTTCTAATGTTTTGTAGCCAAGCACAGCTTGTTAGTATAATGGAATCACTGAACAATGTCTATATTGAGCTGCCAGTTTTGTTGGATAAAGTTACTTATATTTTGTGATGGACATAAAAATGCTTCTTTATAGATCTAGGGAAAAGAGGCAGGACAGGCAGAACCACTCTACATTGTCTTGATTATGAATGCATCAGTCAGGTCCCTGCTATTTAAAGCAGTGTGAACAAGGTGGGAGTGCTGATTGCATGGGATGTCAGAGCACAAACATACTTGTATCACAGCACTTCCTATTTCTCCAAGTCTGCTGCAAAAACGAAGAGCAAGAGACAAGCCCAGTAGTACTAATGTATAAAGGTAAAAGAGCTGCAATTGATTGTGAAGTGCATACAAAGAAAGCCGTGTATAATTTAGAGATGTCCATCAACTTGAGTCTATAATCGCTAGTGATTAGGAGATGCCTATCAGCCTAACAGTATGTCTTTTAGGCAGCGGCAGAAACCGTAGTGCACGATTTATTTAATTCCTCTCTGACTGTTCTTGCTGAACCAGAACATGAAATGGAAAAATCCTAGGTCCGAGTTTAGGGGAAGGAAACATGTACATTGCTAATTTATTATGAGTAATAACTTACAGGTTTCCCATTTTAATATCCAAGCTTCTTTAAAACCTGGACAATATTTGCATTTATTACTTATTTCCACTTTGTGAGATATCAAATTGGGCTCATTACCAAGAGGCATTAATAGGTTATTAAGCTTGTAAAACATATATAATTAAATGCTGGACAAGAACTACACTTTTTATTGACTAAAAACCTTTCATTTTCTAATGTGTACAGTTTGTTTTCTAACACACTTGGCTTTCAATTGCACAATGTCACTTTTTTACCTTTTACCAATACTTCAAAAAAACAGACCAGATGTGGATCTCATAAAACTCAGTGTGTGGCCTATGGTGAATATGATGAAAAATTTGAAACCTGGGATTTGTCTTTGTCAGGAAAAACTTTTTTCTGTCATTCTTGGAGTTGTGTCCCAATCTGGAAAAAGCCAACAAAGTTAACTTTTCAAAGACATATTCTAATAAACTAAAATAAAATTGCATATTAAAGGCAAATTCTAATAAAGTAAAATAAAAAATGATTATAATCATGGTCATTAAAAAGTATAGAAAATATAATTCTTATAAGTAAATTAGAAATTCTTTTCACTGTAACTTAAGCTGTTGGTGGCACAAAGGAGAAGAGCTTAACTTTGCTGCCTTGCAGCTTCAGAGTTCTGTGCTCAAATTCTAGCCTGGCTGCTGCCTGTAAGGAGCTTGTGCTTAACCGGGTACTCTGTTGTCCTCTCATTTGCCAAAGATATGCATGTTAATAATAATAATTCTTTACATTTATATAGAGCTTTTCTCACTTCTCAAAGTGTTCTTCATAGAAAGCATGGAGCCACTTCAACAATCACCAATGTGCAGCATAGAACTGGATGATGTGATGGCCAGAGGTGGGTAGAGTAGCCAAAAATTGTACTCAAGTAAGAGTAGCGTTACTTCAAAATAATATTACTCAAGTAGAAATAAAAAGTAGTCATCCAAAAAATTACTCAAGTAAGAGTAAAAAAGTATTTGGTGAAAAGACTACTCAAGTACTAAGTAACTGTTTGAACATAATAAATGATTTATTTTTTAGAAATGTTGTAATAAGACAGACAAAAATATAAAATAATGTGCAAATTCTGCTATTTCCAAATAATAAAATAAAAAATGGGTACAAATAAATAACGTCTTTACAAAATAAAGATGCACAAATAACACAAAGTTTCAAATCTCAATTTTTCACAACAAAGCTTTTGAAGCCAATACCTACAGTAGGTAACATGTATGTTTGAACAGTGCAAACAACTTACAGTGGCAAGATATACTGTACACTGACAGTATAATACTGAATATTCACTTTGTGGTGTAGCGAGTCCGCAGCTTCAAAAAAAAAAAAGGCCAGTTTCAAATCCATAAAGCCGTGTCACTCTCCGTAGGCGCAATTGCACGACCGTGGGGAGTTAATGAGGTAGTTGGAGCGAGTCATATATACGGGTCGGCACAAAAAAAAAAGAAGAGGGAATCAAAGAAAAGGAGAAAAAGAAAAGAGTCTGTAGGGGGCCGGCATCGTCACACACTTGCCCTCCAAATAGCACAGTTAATAGAAAATAACATTTGAACAAGGCAGCTTGTGCACATACAAGAAGTCTCACTTTACCATGACTGTCTGTGTCTGTGCATGTTTGGTGCTTGTTCTTCACTCAGTGAAGTGTTGGTGAAGCTTCAGCATGAGTTGGCTCTCAAGGTTCTTGCAGTGAAGCTGTGATCGTTTAGCAGTGAACAGGAGCCCCGCATGACTAAAAGTCTCTCACAGGCTGCAGATGCAGGAAGTTTGTGTGTGGTGAAACAGTCATGCAGTAGATCCACTGACGACTTCTCTCTGGCAAAAATATAGCGTATATAATGGAAAAAAGTTACGATTCAAATGTTGCCCAATGTAGCGGAGTAAGAGTAGTGTTTCTTCTTCACAAATGTAATCAAGTAAAAATAAAAAGTATGGTGCAGTAAAACTACTCTTAGAAGTACATTTTTTTTAAAAAGTTACTCAAGTAAATGTAACGGAGTAAATGTAACTTGTTACTACCCGCCTCTGGTGATGGCAGCCATTTTTGCTTCAGTATGTCCACCACACGTTAACTATTAGATGGTGAAGTGGTGAAAGAAATAGCCAATTAGAGATAGGGGGTAATTAGGGAGCCAGAATGAATAGGCCAAGTTGGACAATTTAGCCAGGAAATCAGGATACACCCTACTCTTTATGAGGGATGCCCAGGACTCTTTTATGAGCACAGAGGTTCAGGACCTCAGTTTTACATCTCATCCAAAGGATGACACCAAATTTTACAGCACAGTGTCCCTGTCACTGCACTGGGGCATTGGGATTCACATACAAACTACAAGGTAAGCGATCCATGGTGTTCTCAACAACACTTCTTCCAGCAACAACCCAAGCTTTTCCTAGGTGGTCTCCCATCCATGTTATTGCTATGTTGATTCTGGCTTAAAATAAGTGATCTTGAAGAATATATGGGGAATAGGATTAGCTGGTATTTATTAACTGTCCAATAAGAAGAGGTGGCTGTTATCACAATCTTAATAAACGAGAAGAGGTGGCTGTTATCACAATCTTAATAAACGAGGACAGATCTTATTGTCCACACTTGAACTGAAACAAGGACAAACAGATCCAGCACTGTTTCCATTTGTAGACATCAGATCAGGAGATGTGAATGTGGGCTGTTTATTCTGGATCAAAATTCTTCTTGACAGCTTAATGCTTTGGACTGCTAATATATGAATGTCTATTGATATAAATTGATTAATGTTACTCTTAAGCAAGAGAGACCATATTAACTGGTCTGTTCCTTGGAACCACAAGGAGCTGCTGTTTTCTTCACCTGAAACTGGTTTTAATTATACAAAGTAAAAATCATGGAAGAGTCCACTGCACACTCAACTGTATTTCAGTCCTTTTATTAATCTGTTTTAATAATAATAATAATAATACATTTTATTTATATAGCACCTTTCCCATGCTCAAGGCACTTACAGAATATAATAAAGAACGGCAGAATATACAGTATATAGCATTGTACAAACCAGATAAATAAATAAAGAAGATTAAGACAGTAAATTCTGAAAAAAAAACAGACAACATAATTGATGGTCTAGCACACACACATACAGGTTACATGAGCATCTTGACAGAGAAGTAAACTGAGAGAAAGGTAATAAAGTCAAGTAGAGCTAAAAGCCTTCCTGAACAGATGAGTTTTGAGTTGTTTTTTAAAAGAATTCATGGAGTCAGCTGACCTGATTAATTTTGGTAGGTCATTCCAGAGTCTGGGCGCTATACAGCTGAAGGCCCTGTCACCCATAGAGTGTAGATTAGTGAGGGGCACAACAAGATTACCAGAATCAGAGGACCTTAGTGGGCGGGCAGGCACATAGTGATGGAGAAGGTCACTGATGTAGTTTGGTGCGAGGTTATTTAAAGCTTTGTAGGTTATTAGTAGGATTTTATATTCGATTCTGTAGAACAGAGGGAGCCAGTGAAGACGGAGCAGTATGGGTGTTATGTGCTCGCTGCTGCTGGTTCGAGTAAGGACTCTTGCAGCTGAGTTTTGAATAAGCTGGAGCTGTGATATAAGATTAGAAGGGGCACCTGCCAGTAGGGAATTACAATAATCGATGCGGGATGTGATAAAAGCATGGACAAGTTTCTCAGTTTTCTTCAAAAGGAACAAACACATTGTTCATGAATTGCTCATTTTTAGTATAAACAATACAGACTGCAGTAAAATTATTAGAATGTCAGAAGAGTTTAAATCCTAATATAATAAAAGATGTACATTTATTTTTTAGAGAATCAAAACACTTCAGAAACTATTCTTTTGGAGTACCGTTGGGAAACCACTCCAAATGAGATGCTTTGTTCTGCTTTGAGATTCGATTAATTAAAAGCGAGGTATTTCCTGTGAGGATCAATCAATTTTTAAACTATCACAGCATGAATAAACTGATCAGGATGGAGTTTAGAAGTATTTCGTACCTTAACTTAAATTTCAATTTAAGAAGTAGTTTTAATGCTATTGTATCATGTTATTACCATAATTAAAAATATTTGGTGTTTTAAAGTAGTTGGTAGTTACTCTCTGGCGAGTCCTTGTTACTTCAAGTGTATTTTTCTACCACATACCACTACAAATGAAAGTTATTATATATTAAAACATTCAGATGTAGAAAATCTACTTCCATGTAGTATAAAGAAAACTGAACCAGACAAAAATGCTGTCTTAGTCTCAGCACTCTGCTTCTGAAGAAACTGTAAGCAAAATTACTTTAGAAATGTTGCACACTTGCTATGGAAATTTTATATTTTATGTGAATAAAGTAAAGTTGATTTCAAGAATTGAATAACAGAACTAACAGAAGGGGTGATGCAAACTACAAAATCATTTAATGCTACGTCCATGTGGTGGCCTTAGATCAAAGGTGCATTATTCTGTCCAGTGCAGATTCCAGGATCAGACGATGAATATTTGTGACCAAAACTAAGTAATCACATTTATTTGTATTCTTCAGTGATTGTTGTGTGACAATGTGGATAAGGTTTTTGAATATTAGGTGTTAAATCTCAAGCACCAACATTCAGTTTACCTCTCAAACATGCTTTAGATTTCTGTTGCCAACAATTCATACTTCTGTCAGATGTTATGCAGCATCACAAGTTGGAAAGAGTTTTAGATATCGTGCAAAAAAGAAAGAAAAAAAAGTTCTTTTTTATACTATGTCTGAGTAATGAAACAATCAAGTTTGATTTATAACTGGTCATTAAAAAGTTGAGGCCAGTCTGTGCGCTGGTCTGTGCAGTGTTTCTGGTTTACTAGCATACTTGGAAGGAACATTTATGATATATATTTAAAGCAATTAGAGGTGAGATATATTGACTCATTAGAAGAATCAGGTGCAGATCTGCATCCAGAGAAGAGAAGAAGGGCCATCAGCTAGAATATGAGATGGGGGGATCGAGGGTTTGGGCCTGCAACTCATATGGTATATAACAATAAAGTGTAATAGACATGCTGATACTTTACATAAGTTAAAGATCTATATAGATATAAACATTCTGAGAAATTAATACTTGGATTATTTTAGTTTTACATGTAATACACTATAAACTCTGGATGCAAAACAACAAAAGGACTGGAAAATGCCACTTGTCAGTACAGAAATAACAGCCAGAGAAATATTCCATCTCTCTTGTACTTTATCCAGTTACAGTATTACCCCCAATTACTGATGGCATTGGGCAAAAGTCCCAAAAAGGGATACCAGCTCGTTGCAGAGTGTAATCATGCACACTGACTGTATTTGGGAGGAAATCCAATAAAAAGAAAAAAAATGCAAACTCCATACAGAGAATGCTATAGTTGGGATTTGAATCCGGGAATCTAGAGATGCACAGAGTTAGCCAACGTGACAGTAATGACAAACGTTTTATTTAAAGAGAAGCCATATGTCAGAAGCACAACAATCTCTTATTCAGTCTAGCCCACTCAATAAGTAAGCAAGGAGAAAAGTAAAAATAAACCAATAGAAACTTAGAATATCTCAAAAAACAATAATAAAGTAGATAATAATGAGAAAATCTACTTTATTCACCTAAAGGTAACATAATATTCTAAGCACAGATCAGCAAAGATCTGCCGTTCAAGGGGAAGGTGAAGCATAAGCCCATCTCCATCACTGCAAGGAAAGCAGTAACTAATTATAGCCAAGCACAAAAGAGACAGAGTACAGTATTTGCTTTATCCTGGGTATGATGTTCATCTGCATCCAGCCCTGCAAGCAAGTCCTCCAACTTACAGGGAAAACATGGGGGTTGGTGGCAGGATTTGCACTCCAGCCACCATAAAAAACCTCACACTGTTCCAGTGTTGTGCTGAGGTGTCACCTGCTGCACTCAGGTCCCAATCCAGGTGGTTTGTCATTTGGTGGGTGCAGCAACACGCTATCAGCACATGCTCCCAACCTCTTTACACCCGGGAAAATCTGTTGAGAAGGGAAAGCTCACAAGAACACAATAAGTGCTTTGAGCATGGGAAAGGTGCTATCTAAATAAAATGTATTATTATTATTATTATTACCCTATACACAGGTCATCTGTGTGCTGAATTACAAGTGGTGGCTTAAATGACTGAGAATTATCCTCCATGGCATGCTGGGACTATTATTTAGGCCTTGTGTTTATATGACAGCACTTACTGATTCAGTAAGGTAACTGGAAATACAGCATTGCCATAATGAAGGTAACTCTTGGATGAGGGACAGAGGTCTTTTTATGAGCATTTTGTTACATGCATAATGCCAAAATAAAATCTATTTATATACATATATGCATAGGTTCATTGAAAAAATCATTTTATAAGCTCTTTGGTATAAATCTATCTGTCTGTCTGTGCGCATGGGCCAGGGCTTGGAGGGGTGTGACAGTCATCCAAAACACTTCTGCTTTCTCCAGAGGTCTGCACCTGAAATAAGGACGCTGCCTTGCTTTCACACAGTAAGCACTAAATTAAAACAAGCTTACCTGCAGGAGCTCTCAACTTAGGCATGTCAAGAATGTCAGCTTTGTTTGAAGAGATCGAAAAGAGCTTAGGATCTATGAGCAGTATTCATTAAATAAAAATATGAATGAAAGCCACCAGCAATATGAAGCAGAAAAAGTGCAAACAGTTAAACAAAATGCCAATTAAGATTTTCTTGCAGCGTCTGGCCTTCTTTAAAACACCCTGAGGGGTACACCCTTGCCAGGTTCAACAGTGAATGACGCAAAATGGACAATGCAAGCTTGTGTTTAAAATTTTCTAACCTTACTGTAACTCCTTCTCTTTTGTAGTATTGTTAACATCCATGCCTGTTTTCTAAGAAAGTGAAATGTTTTCAGGGAAAAGTTTTCGTTTTTGTGCAAATTTGTAATAATCATATTCAATAATCAATACTTTCATATTGATTTATGTGCATTGAGTTTTACTTAAACTGGGCCAACTGAACAGGACCTGACTGAGTGACAATCTTCCAGTGCCCTTTTTTCTGACATCCAATGGCGTGCTGCTTCACAAAGCCCATACTGTATGAAGGGTTAACACATTAGCAGGTGTGGTTTTTTATTCTTTTTTATTATGTAAAACAGGACACATGAGAAAAAAATGAGACTGTCTTCTGTTTGCTAGGTTCAAAACACCTTGTTCCTTGTCACTAAATTCTATGCATTGTATTTCCAGATGAGATCGCCCCTCTGATTAAAGACAAAATCAACCAATCAGACATGTTTGATTTTATCATTGTATGTCACATTAGGTGATCAGCTTCTTGGAAGTGTGTATCCATCCAGCTTGCTAAAATTATGTAAATGAAGGCTGCCACTAAAAACTACCAGAAAAGGCATCTAATGGGACATGGGCTTTATAGATGAGGGAGAAAAATTGGAGTTCCTGGAAAAAAAGTGACACAGGCAGAACCTGCAAACTGCATACAGATAATATCTACTCATTGGGTTTGACCTCTGGACATTGGCTCTGCAAGGCAGGAGTGATAACCACTGCACAACTTAGATGTGATTGCTTGAAATGATCCATAATGTTAATAAATGGCAGTCTGGGGTTATGGAGAATAAAACCAGTCATTCATGGGTATCTTCTCCTTCTGATGTCTCCTTCTTACATACAGTATTTAAGAAAACCTACAGTCCAAAGTATTTGAGGACTGGCCCTGTGTGTGCACTAGCACCTTTTTTGCATTCAAAGCTACTTCTGGCTTCAGTAGGGAACAGCACTTTCCAGATTTCAGTTTGAAAGTGATAAATTGGAAATACTTCACTAGACCCAAGAACATATCACAATTGTAAGTGAATATTCTATGACTGCAGCATTGTGATGTTAGTAAGCCCCAGGATAAGCAACATTTCAAAAGAGATTTAACTTCTACATACAAGTAGTTTTTAGCTGTAAGAAAATAGTATTTACGTTATAAAATACAAACCAATAATTACAATGTTAGAAGCAATGTTTCAATAATGTATTCATTGCTTAAAACAGGAAGCATAACAAAACAAGAAGACAGCTGAACTCAGAAAGATGTTTTGGACACTTCTCAGCATGGGCAGTCCTGGATATCCTTTTCTCCATAAAGTATCCTGTCTTTGGTAAATTTGTTTATACACTGCACAAATTATGCATGAGACTCATCAGAATATTTTTCTAAGTGTATTACTATAGTATCATAAAGCACAAGCGAATTTGCCTCCTTTACAGATTACAATATGCCTTCTGAGAGTAACAAAGTGCAGTGTTCTGTGCTATTTTTGTGGAAGGATTTATAATTTTTTTTTTTATTCATTATTGCCACCCTATCTAGACTGGTATTCACATCTCCAGTTCTGAGAACACCTTAGATTTTTACACTCTCAGCATACACTTTTTTTAGATCACCATTTTTACTCACTGTGCCCACATACAAAGCCAAAGGAAATCTAATGTGTGAAAGTGGGGAGGATTTGAGAAAGGAACATATGTAATCTAAAGAAGATAAGGAATGGAATGATGAGTGTGTGGTAAAATTTAACATACATTGATCCTGTGTGGAGGCTACCTACAGTTGCCTGGTGCGAGCTGTGTTATGATGTATCACTGTCTCAATTTTTCCGTGTTGCCCCATTTTTCTGGCTCTTCTCATGATGCAACAAAGACATTTTGAAAAAGATTTTGTTCCTTGCCAGCACTTTGGAGTGACTGTTCTAGAAGGATGGATATTGGGCCACTTTCTGTCACACGCCACATTTTGTGATTACATTAGAGTGTTAATACTTTAACTTAATAGATATTGAATAACAAAAACAACAAAGTGTTTTTACAGATTCTGCTCTTGAACCAACCTTAGCAAACCAAAGGTCTGCTTTTAGGAAAAGGGTCTCAAGAATGAAGAGTAACATATCTGAAAACAATATATATATATATATATATATATATATATATATATATATATATATATATATATAAATGGCCATTAACCAGCGGAGAGACAGCGAGGGTGGCAGAGATCTTTGTATTCTGTAATGTGCAATGACTTCAGTGAGAACAGGAGCCAGGCGCATTAACAGAGTAGGACTGAACCCATACTGTATCTACCAGTGTTTGTAGGTAGCATACTGAAGGCAGTGCACAGGGTAGCTATTGGCTAAGGCACTGGAATTTAAAAATATCAATCTCAGCCATAAATTTATTGCAAAATATGAGATTACGGCCACCATTAATGTAGAATCCTGAGCAGGTTACTTACCCTTGCCGAGCTCTAGTTTAAAATGTACATAACACATTATAAAGAAATCTGATGATCTGTGTTATTCTGGGTAAATGTATCTGCCAAATAAGTAATTGGTCAAAATAATAATAGTAATAATACCCCAATTTAATATTATGATATAGATCCCACTGATAAATGTGTTAGAGACATAGGTAAACATTATTAATTATAATACTTCACCAATGACTCTGAACTCTGCTTCTTTCCCATTTCTATGCCTTGGTCTTAGCCAATGATCTGTTTGCTTCATGAAAGCTGTAACCGATGGAAGTTATTTTTACATATTTTGTAATTATGTTTAATGTATAATATCAGTAAATGTCATCGTGATCACAAATCCCAGTTTCAGGTTGAACAGTTGGAAGTTGCCTTAGGTAGAGGACACAGTGTAGAATTCGAGGTGTAATTGTATGCATGGGGGTAGCAAATGGTTGATTGAAATGTTTCTGATTTCAGCCTCCTGTGTTTTACACTTTCCTCTCTCTGATTGCTTTGTCTCTGTTGCCCAGCTCTGACAAGTGCAGCTGACTTGTGGGCTTCTCAGGCTTTATTCTAATTTTTATTACTCAAAAAGTGCACTTTTCACAGTGAGGCAGTGCCAGGCTGAAGATTTCCAACAAAAGTGATGGACTTGGTAGGTTCTGCATAAAAATACAGGTGAATCATAGCAATGAAAGTGCATTGCATAGAACGAGGAGCTTAAAGCATAACTTTTCTCCTAATAAACTTGTATGAACACAAAAATTAACTGAACATAATCTCAAATTGTATTTTCTATTGCACATCAGTTTTAAAGACAAGATCTGATCCACTTCATATTCAGACGCAGGCTGCTTTAGTGTGCCTAACATCCTGCAAAACACGTTTAGGCATCACTTTAGAATTTGATTCCAGTATGAAACACATGAATGCCACCACTCACCCTTGTTGACTTACAAGTGCCAATGATTTTCTCACAAGTGAAAATTATTAATTATTAATTATTTCCCTCTCTGTTGTTAATGTTACAAAGATTAGAGGTTACTTTAAAGTGAAAATTCAAAGAAAAACAAATCAAACAAAATCCAGGAAAAAATGTCGTCCAACGAAAGAAATGTCACGGTTAGTTTTCATAATTCGATGGCTGCTCACACTGTCAACATGTTAGCCATAAATTCAAACAAAATAGTAAAGACAGTAACATCAAAACACATACTTAACTGTACACCCTTGTTTCTAGTCCACTTCAGCTCCACAGTGGTGTCACCCCCAGCCTAACAGCCAAATTCCTAAAGTCACATGGATGCTGTGCAGCTATGCTGGCTGGCCATTTAATTAGATGCCCCAGCTAAGCTCGAGGTGCAGGCCAACATTCATTTGTTCTGCACTTTAGCCTGAGACTGGGATCATGCCATTCAGACAATATGATGTGTATTAATGTACCTCTCTATTGGGGTTAATGTCTGAAAGGGCTGGTCCCCTGTTTGACAGTAATGATTAATATTGTGCATTAAGGTGATTACAGAGAAAGCATTTGGTTGCAGCCTGTAATATGAGGTTCTCTTCAGATGCTAAGAGCTTCAGGCCTATTAAAAACAGCAGGCGAGCTGCTAGCATAATCGGTAATGCTGGGAAAAGAAAGAGAGAGAGAAAAAGAAAGAAAGGGAGTGAGAGAGAGAGAGAGAGAAGGATAAGATAGATAAGACCCAAACAAACTGATGAAACCATGGGTGAGAAGAATAAAAGAAGAAGGAATGAGTGATAGAAGATGGAAAACAGTGATATACTGCGAAATAAAAAGTCAGAAAGAGAAATGCAGAGATTATGAAAAGGGAGAAAGGAGCAAGGCCAAGAATGAAGGAGAGAGAAGGGAAGGGGATAAAGAGATAGAGAGACAGAGAGAGAGAGAGAAATGAAAATGAAGAGGGACAAAGCGACCAGGAAGAAGGAAGAGGAAGTAAGTAGAAAACTGATGGAAGGATACAGAAATGGAGGTACTGTGGAAGACAGAGAGAGGGAAGGACACATACTTCTAGAGAAGGAGATGAAATGGGGGTGAATATTAGAGAGCTGCATTTTAAGAATTTTAGTGAAACCAAAGGAATGAAAGAGACTGGGCAGAGATTATTTGTGGCAAGTAAAGGAGGAACTGGTGTGTTTGTTTTTGCTGACTTCTTGCCTTATATAGTAAGAAGGCATAAAATAATAATAATCTCTTAACTTCATCTAGCACCTTTCATGGGGAAGCTTATCTCAAAGTATTATTTGGTCAATAAAATGTAATTCTAAAATCTTTTCAGTCTTAAAGTGTATGTGTGTATATTTTGTATATTATGCCCAGCGAACAACAGGTTATGGCACAGAGTGAAGTCCCACACAAGATCCGCATACATGACACAGGGCCATACTGGAAACACAAGAGATCCGGCACATGCCAGTATGGAGGCACAGGGGCCACAAAGTCATGGTTAGTGCTGCATGTGTGCAGAGTGTTCTGCAAAGCAAACAGGGAGGGTCACTGGTGTGTCTTTGGAAGAAGAATGCAATGTTCTCCAAAGATATGAGAGGGCGGGCAACCCAGCAACTTCCTTAACAGTGAGAGGTGCCAGAGGTGGCATTACATCCTGGCTGCTGAAGAGTGTATGATCCCAGTATGGGACTCTACTGACCCTGAGTCTGTACAGGAATCTGCAGGGCTTCGTTGAAGACCTGGTACTTTGAAGGCAACTGAATGCCAGGGATGCAGAGACACCAGGAGCCACCCGACTGAGTTCTAGAATGTAGTCTCCAGAACAAATGGAAAACTTCCCCAATCACCTAGAAGTGGCTCCAGGATGGAGGTTTAATTTGGCATATCTGCATTTATTTTCACAATAAAGTTGAAAAGTTTTGAATTGTCTTGCCTCTTAAGTATTATTCCAGCTGTGGATGGCTGACACAGGGGCCCACCACCATCAGAGCTTGTGTGTGTGTATATATATAGAGAGAGGGTTTGTGTATAGATATATGTGTGTCAACCATTACTTGAACCTCCTTTTCCAACTTAATCATTTTAACATTTGGCTCAATGCATCAAACCACCAAATTCATTAAATTCCTTGTTAATTGTCTTTGCAGCAATTCATAGTCCAATTGTTGTAATAGGATTGAAATAAAACAATAGTGAGATCTGAACCTACATCTCCCTGCATATAATTTTGTTTAACATCAGTCTGAAATACCTGCAAGTACTGTATTAGATTAGGAACTAATTGAACTCAACATATATTACTCTTTCTTAGATTGTAGTGAATTCACAAACAAGTAAATGCTCAAATATTTGGCATTTACCCAGCAAATTCATATACCTACCTGTTAATCCGTTTTTAGGCCTGTCCACAGTTAAAGTGCTTTTCCAGACATGTGTTCATAATATTTCTCCAACCTGCCCAGTTCTGACCTATTTGTTTGGCATCTGGTAAAGTACTCTGATCCAGAAGCTGTTAAACTAAATAGAATTAAATAGTTTGAATGCTGTACCTGAACAGCTGCTATGCCCTATAACTTAGCTACTTTTTAAAAAAATCAGAACAACAGAAAAGGTTCAGTCCATTCCATTGTCCCACCTTGTTCTGTTATGTACCCTGATGGAGTTAGTGGTGATGTAGTCCAGTTTGAACTTCTGACAAGTAATCGGACCTGAACATTGTACCTCATAATCCAATATGTATGTGGCTGTCCGCTATCAATAGGACAAAAAAAAAAAAAGAAAGTTCCGGGTATAAGTAACAGGAGCAAAGAAGCAGTACAGCGGAGGCAAGGTGATGCTGGTTAAATGAGAGAAAACGTTGACAGCGCCTGTCAAAACAAAGCACTGCTGGTTTAATGTAACAGTAAGCAATGAGAGAATACGTGAATGCACTCTTAACGCCAGATCAGATAAGAGATAAGGGCCCATAACCATTACAAGTGTTTGGACTATCTACCATCAATCAATAGCTCAGGGTGACAGGGAAGAGAAAGGGAGAAAGAGAGCAACAGAAAGAGCAAGGGCAGTATCTTTTTTTTTCTGCAAGAGAATGCCACACCGAACATTAATATTATTATTATATGTTTGACTAATCCTTTTAAACAATACGACTTACAAGTTCAGAACACATTAAATTATTTACATTTCTTTTTAAAAATTGGAGCACAAGACTGAAATAACAAACTTATAGTTAAAATTCCAATGCCTTATCCTTTGTATCATATTGCCTCCCTATGGACACACATGTAGACACAGTCTCAAGCAAGCTGGAAATAAAGTCTTAACCAATCATTTGAGTCTTCACAGAAATAGTATGGTGTGCTCCTTAAACAGATGAATATAGACTCTGTACAAATAAAAAAATAGTGGTTAGAAATAAGCCTTTCAAAGTAAATGGATGATTGTACTGATCAGTCATTCGGATCTAAACTCTACAAGCCTCAAAGGAGTCTAAGTCAGACAACTCCAGGTTCATTGGACATCTACATCCCAAAAATCTACCAGAAAGCCTGGGCTCAGAAGTTCCTTATGTCTAAAGCTTTTCACTACAAAGAATGCACAAAATAAATTCAGCTGAATTTAAAGCAGCATTACTCAGGGAAGGAAGATCACACACAGAATGCTTAACATGTAAATTCCAGAAATATATATAGTGATATCAATATACCACATATAATATACATCACATGGTTCGTCTCGGGGCATTCATTATTTTGACTATGATCAGTCTGAGGTGCATGCAAACTGGAGCAAGTTTTCTTCAAGGACCTCTCTGTATTTAGTTGCATTCCACCTTCTCTTCAGACTAGTCTCCCTATTCCCCTACAGAATGATGCTGTCTCCACCATGCTCCACCATGCTTCACCATAAGGATGGTATCTGGCAGGTGATGTGCAGTGCCTGGTCTTATCTATAAGCAGGGCTTGGAAATCTGCCCAGAGAGCTTAATATCTGTCTCCTCAGATCAGAACAAACTCCAAGTGGGCTGTCATATGTCTTTAACTCAAGGGTGGCTTCAATCTAGCCACTCTGCCATAACACCTGATTGATGGAGTGCTGCAGTTATATTTGTCCTTCTGCCCCTATCTTAGCAGAGCTTTATTAGAGTGACCTTTGGGTTCTTTGTCACCTCCCTGACTAAGGTCGTATTTTGCCTGGGTACTTGGTTTGGCTAGACAGTCAACTCTAGGAACAGTCCCAGAGGTTCCAAACATCTTCCATTTTGCAATTATGGAGCCCACTATGCTTCTGAGAACACTCCGATCTTTTGGAAGGTTTTATAGCTTTGTCCTGATCTATGCATCATCAAAATTTGATTGTGGAAGTCTAGAGAGAGTTCCTTGGACTTCATGCTTTGGTTTTTGTCCTGACATGCAGTGTGAATTGTGAGACCTTGTACACTTATGGGTGTGCTTTTCTAAACTATGTCCAATCAATTCAGTTTGCTAAGGGTGGAGTCCAATCAAGTTCTTCACACATCTCAAGGATTATTAAAGCAAACAGAATTCACCTGACCACAATTTGGAGTGTCACAGCAAAATGACTGAACACTTTGATTTTTAATAAATTTACAAGCCTTTCTGAAAGCATGTTTTCATGGTGCCATTGTAGGTTACTGGGTTTTAGGGTGATGGGAAAAATGGCATCTTTGACCATTTAAAATCAAAATCTACAACACAATAAAGTGCAGAACGTGAAGGGGTCTGAATACTTTCTGAATTCACAGTACAGGAATGTCCGTGTGGCACTAAATTAATACAGCACTTCAGGCAACAGACAGAACCTTAGCACTTTTTGTAACGCATAATCGTACTCCTGCTCATGTACACCCACTGCCACACATTTTCACGTAAACTCTTTTCATTTCTTAATTTATTTTTATCTGTAATTGTAAAATTACACACCAATCAGTTTTCACATGCAATAAAATTTGAAAGTGAAACAGTAATGTACAAGGGCTGATTTCTTGCTAATCATCCATCAGTCAGATATCTCGGGTCCAAAACCACCATTACTTCTTCTGTTTATCTCTAACTCTCTACTTCACTTGCACATTTGGCTGCCATTCCATCTGTCATATAGTCTCCACCATCTAGGAACTTTATAGAAACTGCAGGTGCAGCTCTGTTTTAAACTAAATACAGGTAAGGGGACAAAAGCCTAGAATTTGAAGGCAGCAGGCAAACACACGTGTATATTCATAGTTCAATTTTGCAATGATCGCACAGGCTTTGTCCCTTTGCTCTTAGTATAACTGGGCACTCACTTTCTTATTAGGTTGTCTTTCACTGGCTTTCTTTTCTAGGATTGTGGAGACAATTTCCAGCATTCTATGCCAACATGTAAAACGGGCTTTCCCAATTTCATACAGCACTTACAGCTGCTGTTTGCGCAACCTGATTTCACCATGTAGTTGTTATTTCTGAAACAACAGCCAAAAGTGAATTTAGCATAAACAGTCAAGCCAGCTATAAGATCACCAAATGTGGCTTTCATGTTGTTTTTATTAATCATTTAAAAATAATTAAACAGTATTATATTTTGATTTCGGGCGGCACAATGGTGCAGTGGTAGCGTTGCTGCCTCGCAGTTAGGAGACCTGGGTTCGCTTCCCGGGTCCTCCCTGCGTGGAGTTTGCATGTTCTCCCTGTGTCTGTGTGAGTTTCCTCCGGGCGCTCCGGTTTCCTCCCACAGTCCAAAGACATGCAGGTTAGGTGGATTGGCGATTCTAAATTGGCCCTAGTGTGTGCTTGGTGTTTGTGTGTGTCCTGCGGTGGGTTGGCACCCTGCCCAGGATTGTTTCCTGCCTTGTGCCCTGTGTTGGCTGGGATTGGCTCCAGCAGACCCCTGTGACCCTGTGTTTGGATTCAGCGGGTTGGAAAATGGATGGATGGATATTTTGATTTCATGCCTTCATCTTTTCCACCTTTCAAATTTGAATCATAATGCCCTTTGATCACATATGTTTTAAAGAATTAATTTTTCCATTCATCCATCCATCCATCCATTATCCAACTCGCTATATCCTAACTACAGGGTCACGGGGATCTGCTGGAGCAATCCCACCCAACACAGGGCGCAAGGCAGGAAACAAACCCCGGGCAGGGTGCCAGCCAACCGCAGGAATTCATTTTTGATACATGAAAATGTTACTACCGTAATTTAACACTTGCTGTTTGCTGGCTGCAATGTTGGTCTCGGGTCAGTGTTATAGGAGAAACATCACTTCAATGGATAACTGATTTAAGGGCCCTCGGAGTAACTTACATAAATATCTACATTATAATATCTTCCCTAGTGTATTGGTGTAAAAATGGTATAAATGAAAAGGTAATCCGGTCATCTATGAGACACTACCAGAGTTGGATCCTGTAGACAATTTTAGTTACTGACATTTTTCCCTGTTAGGTTGCTGCAGTTCTCTTTTCAGTTGCCAGATTTCAGGCTGAACTTTCTGCTGGTAGCATCCCAGTTTTTAAATAAGGTAAAGGACTCATTACTCATCAGCTGGCTTGACTGTTCCAACTTTCTTTTCAATAAAGAATCATCTTTAAATATTTGAAGATAAACACAAGAGAAGGTTCAATTCAGGAGTTAAAAATTCAATAACAAATACCAAAAACAACAACAAAAGAACACTTTTGGGGACACATTGCACAGTACAAGTGCCATAGGACTGTCTTAAAAAATAAATAACAGATCCCTCTTGTCTCCAAAATCTTGCTTCACTAAACCTTCCAGTTCTAATTCCAGTAAGCACTAACAGTATGTGGCCATCAACACCTTGGTTCTGGGACTGATTACTAAAGCTGTACAGTGTAAAGCTTATGTACCCAAACAGTATCTCCTCTACACTATTCCTGGCAAGCCTTTCTACAGATCTCATGTGGTTCATATTGTGAACCACCCTCAAATAGCAGTCACCCAAAAATACGGCCAGAGATCTTTGGAGTGTACTATCCTTTGGCTAATAACATGTAAGAAATGAAAAGCATGCTCCCCTGGTGACCTGCCATATCACAGACTAGTGAGCACTATGACCACAAGATGTACTGGAGGTAGGCCCCAACATTCATTTAAAGTTCAAACACCCACAGCCATGGGTATGCATACTACATCCTCTACAGGAGGAAGTCTAGGGCTAACACTTTGCAGTTTTTAAATTGATGTGTCACTTTGAGTAAAACACACACGGCGATTTTGAAAAGGGTAGTCAGCCTCTTTCAGTCTTCTTGTGTCGTGAAAAAAACAAAAAACATTTTTTTAAAAGACACCAGAAAATAATGGCAATCTTATACTCAGTGAGGTTGTGTGTTTTATTTCTAAAACAGAAAGATGAACTTAAGTCAGCTTTTGGGAACAGCAGACAGCAGGACCACAAAGCCCTGCAGAGAGAGGTATGGTCAACTGAACACATCACTGGGAGTGCACTAACTTCGAGAACATCTACACCAAGTGATGTTGGACCAGGACAAAGAAAATTCTCAATGATACCAGCCATCTGAAAAACGGCCTTGTCTTGGTGCTGCAGTCAGGTAAATGGTACCACTGCCTGAAGACCAGTTCAGAGAGACTGAGGAGGACATTTTTTTTAACTGCAAATCCGTATCTTTAATGAGGAAAGCATCTACACTCTTTAAAAAAAAAAAAGGTGCCAGTTTTTCAGAGTGATACCATAGGTGAACTATATTTGGTTCCCAAATCTAGATCTTATTAATCTAGATCTGTAACAGGCTTCATAAATAATCAGGAAGAGATAATAACAGATTTGTGAAACACCAATGGCTCCTGACTTTAAAAAGATTCTCGCTGCACATGTTAACACAAGTTAAGTCCAGGTTTTCCTAATCTGTTCGTGTACAGCTAGTTATCTTAAAATACATAATAAAACAGCTTTTTTCTACATATTAGAAGTTTTCGATGCATAAAGAACCACCTCAATATGCAAAGAACCCTTCCCAGAATGAAATGGTTCTTTGTCAAGCAATGGCTCTATGAGGAACCACACAACCCTGTAAAGAACCACTTAGCGCCATTAGAGAGCAATTATTTTTAAGACTGTAGAGCTTCAAGATGTCCTGTTGTTAACTCTCTTACATTAAGTTATTTATTTAGTTATTATTTTCACATATTTTAAAATTCTGTCAATGATTTGTATTGATATTTATAAAAATCATACATTATTGTTATTGTCCAACCATCTATTATCCATAATATATATCCTAACTACAGGGTCATGGGAGTCTGCTGGAGCCAATCCCAGCCAACACAGGGTGCAAGGCAGGAAACAAACCCCGGGCGCCAGCCCACCACAGGGCTTATTGTTATTGTATTGTTTTATATTCTTCTTAAATTCATAGCCTTGGAGTTTAGCAACTGAGCATTTCACTAACCAGTGTACAGTATGATAATTTGTGTGTCGCAAATAAAATTTGTTTTGATTTTGATTGAATTCTGGCCACCTGTATTCAATATCTTGGGTATGCTGTGTAGCATAGAAATTTCTGTTTATTTATTACTTAACTTATACAGTAACTATATAAAGAATATACAAACATGTATAGTTGACAGTACAAGAATTTTACATAAATACTTAGATACTGCCCATGTACCCACTCTAACAGGGGATGGGAAGAGAAAACTACAAACAATATGTCAAAGTATATAAAACAGGCCCTATTGCTAAATCAAGTGTAAGGCTTTCAGAGTTGCTTGGTCTTATTTTATTATTTATCTTCACCACCTCCATATCAGTGGTAGACAATGTTAGCCGATCTTGCCAGGTGATCTCTTGCCTACTGCCTACTGCCATTCAACTTCAGGCAGCCTCCAAAAGAATTTTAATTAACTAAAAAATTGCAAACTGGTTAATTCGAAGGACATCAATGGACATTTAGAAGGATAATAGTCCTCATGGGGTCAGGTCACTAGTGAAGGCGTTCAGCTGTTTCTGCTACGACTTTCTATATATTCATGATATAAATTCAGACTTGTGACAATAGACTTGTGAAATGAACAGCAAACACTGAAATATTTAACTATTAAACACTTTTTCAGAAACATCTCAGAATGACCTGGACAACCCTGAAGGATCAAACCATGAAAAGGACTTTGGGATTTACACTTGTGTGCCATTTTCACCAACCAGGCAATCTGCACTACTTGTTAATAGGACAAAAACAAAATGTTAGGTTATATTTGGAAAGTTTTACCCTCAGCTTTAAGATCAGGCGATTTTTCATTTGAAGTACATTTTGCAATATTATCCAACACAATAAACAAAAGCAGCAGCTTTTTCTGACACTAGGAGAGGTGAGCATCTTTAGTCTTCAGCAAAGATGACTATGTAACAACCTAGTGGAGGTTTCCATCATATTAAATACACTGAAGTAGAAACCACAAAACATTTTTTCATTCAAAGGGTCCTGTAAACCAGGAACACACAACAGAGTCAGAGGTTTTGATAACTTTTAAACCGTACATACTTTGAAATTAGGAGAACAAAGCTAAGCATAGAAAGTTAATGGTTTCCTCTTATTTTGTTAAGCATTTTATTCTTTTATCATTCGTTCATTTCCTAGTTGAATGAGAAACCGAAATGATGCTAGATAACCTTTTCCAACCTTCTGAAAAATCCTGCTAGAAATGGCAGCAGAGATGTCATCACAAATTCTTCCTTTTTGTTCTGCAGAAATATGCTGCTCTATTTAGTTGGACTGATAATTTTCAGTAAGATGTAGTTGTCTAATGGTAAAATCATTCTTTGATTTGTAGTCGAACTCTTTATGTCTGGAGGCTGTGTTTCCTTCTCTTCCTGGGCTGCTGGCCTCATGCTTTTAGAATTTATAGGTTATCACTCAGGCTATAACCCCGGCTATGACCTCATTAACTAATGTGACCACATCATCACCTCTCCCAGCTGTTATCACTTGTCATATGTCAAGAGTGCTGGATGCCTTGGAATTCTGCATACAGCCCATCAGCTATAACCCGGATGCACCGGCTACAAGCTGATTCTCTTCAGCTAGGGTTGAACACAATGAGGCCAGAACTGGAATCCAGATACTCCAGTGCAGAGGAGACTGCCACCAGCAGAACAGTCTCGTGGCTAAACTGCAGTTAATTCTCATTTCAGGAGTACTTTTAATTACAAAGTACTGACTCATAGAAGCATTTGCAACAAAGAGTCTGGTATGTTACATCAACAGTGACTTTGTTAACAACTTCATCTCTACTTGTGCACCCCTGAACTTGATTAATAAGATGATTGTCTAATAGAAATTAAGTACTATAGGCAGATCCACTTTTTGTATATACATCAGTGCCTCGTGTGGCATGTTGTGCATTGTAATGAATATTTTGTTTCTTGCCTACTGTGCCACACTATTGTACTTGCATTGAAAGGGAGTTTTATTTTTGTTTCAGCAGATGTATTGATTTGATATATTTCCTACTAGTATATTGTGTATTGGGCGGCACGGTGGCGCAGTGGGTAGCGCTGCTACCTCGCAGTTGGGAGACCTGAGGACCTGGGTTCGCTTCCCGGGTCCTCCCTGCGTGGAGTTCTAGGGCCAATTTAGAATCACCAATCCACCTAACCTGCATGTCTTTGGACTGTGGGAGGAAACCGGAGCGCCCGGAGGAAACCCACGCAGACACGGGGAGAACATTGTCCCTAGTGTGTACGCCCTGCGGTGGGCTGCCGCCCTGCCCGCAATTTGTTCCTGTCTTGCTCCCTGTGCTGGCGGGATTGGCTCCAGCAGACCCCCATGACCCTGTGTTAGGATATAGCGGGTTGGACGGTGACTGACTGACTGCTTTCCTATTAGTGAAAAACATCACTGAATGAGCCCCTCCTTTTGGAGCCAGTGTGCCCTGCTAACAGATAGATCTTTTTATGTGCACACAAAAAGCCATATACAGCATATTGCCAATTTGTTTAAGAGCAGAGGTCTCTAACTCCGGTACTGGAGGGCCCCAGTGGTTACAGGTTTTCATTCTAACCCCTTTCTTAATTAGTGACCTGTTTTTGCTCCTAATTAATTTCTTTTGAATTACTTTTATTTGATTTGCTCTTGAAGACTCAGACCCCTTGATTGTTTCGTTTTCCTTAATTAGCAGCCAAAACAATAATGAGATAAAAAAAATGAGCTAAAACATCCTATAATATCTGAAAATAAAGAAAGGTGAAGGTCTCAAGAATGTTGATCTGCTCAGGACCACAAAACATTTTAGCAGTGCTCTTAGAAAAGAGAAAATCAACAATTTTGTAAATGTCTACTATTACATAATGAGAGTAGCAACAAGCCATGGAATTAAAGAACGGGTTTAATTAACAATAAGAATCAGAGCCTAATTAAGCAACTGGTTGGAGTGAAATAGGTTGGAGTTTGATGCGCTGACTAAGTTGGTCTTCTGTTAGCTCACTCACTTCACATTTCATTTCTGTTCTGTTCTGTTTAAGGAAAGAAATGAAGCAATTCAGAGGAACGATAAAGAAATTCAGGGGAACAAATCTTAAAAAACCTTTTGATTAAAATCAATTCAAAAAGTTAATTAGCAGCAAAAACAGTGCACTAAGTAAGAATAGGATTAGAATGAAAACCTGCAGTCACTGGGACCTTCCAGGACCAGAGTTAGGACCCCTGTTTAAGAGGAATCATCTAACTGCCTGCACCAGTCACTCATTGTACTTTCTTCTGCTACCATTACATAATTGTGCAGAGAACATTCAAGGGTAAATCAAAAAGTAAAGGAAATCTGAAAAGTATTTTGCAACCACAATGGCTAGCGGCTGTCACAGTATAACACATTGGTGATGGCTTGATTTCAATGCACCTTTTAACTAGGGGTGTGGCTAAAGCACCTGAACTCAATCATTTGGTGGCATGTCCAAATGCTTTTTTCCACAGGGTGCATTTTAACTTTAAATGATCAACTGTCCTTAAAAATGTAATTTAATAGGAAATGTTCCCTACATTAACTATCATTAATAAGTATATTTGAACATGAAATTATATTTTCATTAACCATACTAAAAAAACAACCAAAAACAAACAAAAAAAGACTTGTGAACTGATCAATGCTTCTGTGGTTTACAAAAGAGCAACTCTTACATTAGATTAGAAGCAGATTAAATTTACAAATAATGCAATTGTATACTTTAAAAATACACCATTCAAGTATCTGAAAGTGACAAATATTTCAAAAGATTATTATTAAGGAAGAAAGAGTATGCAGATTAATAAACTGAAAACTAAAATTAAAATACAAAATTATTAATACTAGCACAGAATATATAAATTAAGGAAACTGGTAAAAATAAGCATTAAAACAAAATTTGAGGACAAAATTATTGAAATCTTATGATGTTTCACTGAAAATTAAAAGTAATGACCTTAGCTTAGTAATGATCTCTCCAATTCTAGAGAGCCACAGTGGCTTAATGTTTTCATTCTGACTATTTTCTTAATTAGTGACTAGTTTTTGCTACTAATTAACTTCATTTAATTTATTTGCTATTTAAGACTCAAACCCTTTAAATCAGGGCTGAGCAACGTCAGTCCTGGAGGGCCATGGTGGCTTCAGGTTTTTGTTCCAACCCAATTTCTTCATGAGAATTCATTCATTGCTGATGAAGCACGTATTGCTCAAGTGACATTTTCTGCTTCATGTCAGTTGTCTAGCTTGTTAAGATTTTGAACCCTTAATTGTTTATTTTAGTCATAAGCAGCTGTATTCATTGTTTTAACTTCTCCTTATTCGCAATAAGATGCAAATGACAAAGGAAACAGCAGTTGTCCATTAGTTTGTCTCCATTTCCACCCGTGTGTACTCATCATTCACTATTTGGTTTAATTAATTACTCAGAAGGAAACTGAAGAGAAAGTGAAGTACTGAAAATTACT
This sequence comes from Erpetoichthys calabaricus, assembly GCF_900747795.2. Classification (NCBI taxonomy): domain Eukaryota; kingdom Metazoa; phylum Chordata; class Cladistia; order Polypteriformes; family Polypteridae; genus Erpetoichthys; species Erpetoichthys calabaricus. Next base: position 125,991,658 of record NC_041401.2, read on the forward strand.
CATTCATTTTAGACTTCAAATCACTTGGATGATACATGTATCATTAGAAAGGAAAAAAACAATCTGTGATTTAAGAATGAACTGACATGCAGAGTTAAAACACCAACAACAGCCATGAAATTGAACATGATCTGTTACTGTTGAGGATTGGCTGGGTTGGAACAAAAACCTGCAGCCATTGTGGCTCTCCAGGATCAGAGCTGGCCACCGTTGACCTTAGCCATTAGCAACAGATGACTGCAAAAGTTAAAAGAAATCAGAGCAAAACAAAATTATTCATTTAAACGGTGAAGATTATTGTCCATATTGTGGCTTGAAATGATCAAATCCATCAGTTCTATATTGGGTCAAAACAATCTATAAAATTCTATAGTCATGATGATGTGAACGTATTTCAAGAATATAAGGCTTCTTAGAGAAGGTAGTGAAGTTAAGAGTAGACTTGTGAGTTATTATAAGTCAGTTTGCCAGGAGTTGGAATACAAAAACGAGATTTTTGAAATGTTTTCTGCATGAGAGGTTAACAAGCCGAGCCGAATGGTGTAAAGTTTTTTCACATTAAACATTTTTACAAGTAACATTAAACACTTCTAATGCATATGGATTTTTTATTCTAAATAGAGCAAACTATCAAAAAGTACAAAATGCCTGAAGAATAATTTAAAATGTGCTAACTGAATTCAATATTAAATCATGTCTTATGTAGGAGCAATAGATTCTCATGAGACACGGTACCATCTGAATGCTGTAACATACGTTAACACCCATATGCACAGCTGACGGTCAGATTACATATTGGTGAGATTACATGTGTGCTTCCTTCTGGAGAATAGAAAAGAATAAGTCTTTTTATTGCTATGAGAATCAATTTAAAATCTACAAATGGCCTCTCTTTTGGGGAAGCCCTGATGAGGTGGATACTTTTTTGGCAGTGCATAGGCAGAAAAGTCGACATCTGTCATTCACATTTTCATTTATTCATTTATTTAACAGACACTTTTATCCAAGTCACTGCTAATGCTCTGGTAGTGATTGTTATTTTCTCCTTCAAGTATTTTTTTTTAAATTACTTATTTTTTTTCCAAAATTCCATGTGTGTCCAAAACTCTCTGATTCTGTGGTGCTAATTAGGTGGGTGATATTTGCAAATATTGTCATAAACAGTGACACGTTATTGATATTTTAAGTTTTGCTTTTCTGAGGCTAAATAGTCAGTCAGTCATTTTCTAACCCGCTATATCCTAACTACAGGGTCACAGGGGTCTGCTGGAGCCAATCCCAGCCAGTACAGGGCACAAGGCAGGAAACAAACCCCGGGCAGGGCGCCAGCCCACTGCAAGGCACACACAAAGCACACACTAGGGACAATTTAGGATCGCCAATGCACCTAAGCTGCATGTCTTTGGACTGTGGGAGGAAACCGGAGTACCCGGAGGAAACTCACACAGACACAGGGAGAACATGCAAACTCCACGCAGGGAGGACCCAGGAAGTGAACCCAGGTCTCCTTACTGCGAGGCAGCAGCGCTACCACTGTGCCACCATGCCGCACCAGGCTAAATAGCAATTTAATAAAATGGCACAACTCCACTGGAAATACAACAGCACTCCATTTTAAAAAGGGCATTCAAAAAGCAAAATGAAGCTTATGATTTAGGATATGTTAGTTTTTATTCATTTTCTATAAAAGCAAAGAAAAGAACAGCCCAGTAAGCAAATTGCGGTGAGTCTGCGGTCTTGAACAACGTATCATATTCTGAACTCGTGGAAATAAATATAATGAGATTTCTCAGGAAATGGTTTTCTCTTGCTAGATGTCTTTTTGTGACTGAATAGCAGCTCTGATGTTGTCGCACAATGGGGCAGCTAGTAGATAGCACCTGATGAACCAAAATATTTTAAAAAATGGTAAAAATATTTACTATTACAAAAAGAAAAGTAAAAATTCAAAAATGATAAGTAGTCTTAGAATCTAACATGAACTAACTAATATGTTTTACACTAATTGAGGATAACCATGATAAAGTTGTAGGTGGTGTCAAAAGGACTGGCATGAATCCTAGCAGCATCAAATGCAAGGCAGGAACCAACTTTGGAATGGGCATGAGTCCGGGGGAGGGCCTAAAGTGATTAAACAAAGTGAGGAGAGCCCTGTCTTCTGTATTTGACTGAGAAAATGGCTGTAGGATAATTTTGATGAAGCAACTCTGTCCACTTGAATTGGATGTCTTTCATGCCTGAGAACAGATTGCGCTCAAAGGAGCTCTAATGGTAATGACAGGACAGGTCCATCTCACCTAAGCACGGCTCTTTTCACAGGAGCAAAACTTTAGGTTGCATTCCACTTATTTACAGTAAGCCACATTATCAGTAATAGCCTGGGAAGTTGTTTTCGCAGTATGTGAATGATGCCTTTAATGTGAATATACTGCCCAGTCTTCAAGAGACATGTAGAGAAGAAGAATGTGCGTATGATACAAAGACACATATAGGACATACATTTTTCAAATCTAATTAATCCAAGTCAATGTCATGGGGATTTAAATGTGATCCATCCATCCATCCTCAACTAAATTGGCTTAACTCAGCTCACGGTTGCATAGGTTTGTGTTAAGGGCTTCATAGCTAAATGAATATACCCTGATTGTTTGTTTTCGTGAGGTCTTTGCTCTGTTTTTTTGCTGTATGTCTTTTTATTTTATTAAGCAGAGACCAAACATTGTAACTTTCAGATTGTTTCAGAGGTAATTAACATAATTTAATCAAATTGAAGATACTTAAGGCTAGCATGAGCAACCTATTTTTTACAGTACAGTTCCTTACTTCATTAATTACATCTCTTTTTGGTATAATTGTAGTTAGTCCTTTCATATCTTGGAGATAGTAGGGGGCTCCGCCCCCTGCTCGCTTTGCTCGCTCACCCCCGGGTTTGGTTTACTGCATATACAATTTAAAGAGATTGTTATTTTCATGGGAATTGTTACATATGCATTATTTTCACTTTTACTTTAAAACTTTTGTTAAAACAATATTTGTCCATTTCCGGCCCTGGACGTGGTTAAATCTCTTTCTCACAGGACATATAACACTGCTCGTGTTGTGAAGGGGGGGCTGAACGCACGCTAAGGAGTTGCAGTCGGATCATCTGCTGGCTTGTTGCTGCTGTCGAGCTGTGTGTTCTGCTTGTCACGCTTTGCGTCGATCATTTCAAAGCCTGTACAGCAGCTGTCCTTTTGCCAATTTGCGTCTCTGCCACTCACGTGGTAAATGGGGTTTGGGGAGGTGGCTGAACGCACGCTAAGGAGAAGCAGTTGGATCATCTGCTGGCTTCCTGCTGCTGCTGCTGGAAAGCTGCGTGTTCTACTTGTCGCTTGTCGTTGTTTTAAGAGCTGGGAGCACATGAGGTCTGTCTGCCAAAAGCATTCCAACAACTTCTTGGTTAGATGTCCGTGAACTTGTTTTAAATGTTGTCTCAATGCCTTGTCTCGCGTGACAATAAAGTGACAATAAACATGAAGTCTCATGTTTAAGGTTCCCGCGAGATGCTCCGTGGCCAATCTCTTTCATCTCGCGGGTCTTTAAAGTGTCTTCCGAGAAGTTCACGTCTCGTTTCTCTGGTCTCCCTTCCACCAAGATTTTTTTTATAATAGAGAGATAGGTAACTAGCAGGGGTGGGCAATGTCGGTACTGGAGGGCCACAGTGGCTGCAGGTTTTTGTTCTAACCCTGTTTCTTAATGAAAAGTCAATTATTACTGATGAAGCACTTATTGCTCAGGTGACATCATGCTGCCAGCAGTTCTCTATCTAACTTGTTTCTATTTACGCATGTGTGGATTCATCACGCACTATTTGGTTTAATAAAACACTTAATAGAAAAATGTGACAGACTGAAAATGATCTGTTTTAGGCTTTAAATCATTTAGATGAAATGCTCGGAAAGGAAAAATAATCTATGATATAAGAACTTAACCTTGCAGACTAACAAGCCATAAAATAAAAAAAAGGTCTGAGATTGGCAATTAAACAGTTAGGTTGGAACAAAAACCTGCAGCCACTGTGGACTAACATTGCCCATCCCAGTACATAGGCATGGAGCAAAATCATGACTTTACCTTTAATCAATTTTTTAAAAGTTCACTAAAGAAACATATGTTTACTTTAGGTTAATTACATATATTATAATTATATTTGTCAACATCAAAAGGGGGGGGTATTACAATCGGGTTTAGTCATCCATGTGCACATCTGGCAGCTTCATGGCTCTGATAAGGCTGACGACTTCGTCTTTTCCTCTGAAGGACCGCCGTCAGACCAAGTCTGACCACACCCCACAAACCTCTCCAGCCCCGCCCCTTCTGGACAGAGGAATATATAAAGAGCCGCCTGACAGAAATTGGAGTCTTTTGTTTTGGACCCATACAGAGCGAGAGTCCTGTAGAGATGTGCTGTATTAAGAGGGTTCTGCATTTTGTTAACAGTAGTGACTGAGTATTTTTGTTCTGTATTGCTTATTTATTAATATTTCTACAGCAACTACCAGATTGGTCCCCCAACCTTTGAACCTGTGTTCAACATTTATTCCATACTTTATTGGTTTACTTTGCTACAATATATCCATCAGTCCATCTGTATTCTAACATGATTATCCAGTTCAGGGTCACAGGGAGGCAGTGTTCTGTTATATTATGGAGATTTGCAAATCTATCTACATTTTTAAAATTAAATTCTCTTTGTCAAGTGCACTGTAAAACATAACTAATTTCTCCATTTTTAGATATACAATAGTGATTTCAAAGACTTACTATAATCCCATTTTTTTCATAAGCAGTTTTTGATGTATTTATTTAAGACAAGTTGCCACTGAATATTGCCAATGGATTTTTGCCTACTTTGAACCCATACAAAATAAGGTTATATCACTGGTTACATTTTCAAGCTGTGAATATTTGGGCTAATATGATTTAGAGTGGTTTCTTTTTATGTTTTATATTTATTTTTATGTTCCAGGTTTATTTTTATGTTCCATGACCTTGAAATGGTTTGCACAAGAATCTCAAATTAGTGCCATTTGTTTTTACAGCTGATTTTAAAACAAATGTAAATTATCTGCTTTAGACTTCTTTTCCTTCATTTGTTCTATTTATTTACTGTACTGTATATATTAATGGGTCAGAGGAGTATTTAAGCTGGTGTATTTCATTTTGTTTAGCTGCTTATACTAATATGGCTATGACTCACTTGGTTTTAAATCTTTCTTTTTCTTGAGATAATTAATTAATAGAGATAATTATTTGTGCAAATCCAGATTTTTGTAAATCCAATTTTGTGTAAATCTGGTTTAACTTGTGAACTCACTAAGGCATGCTCTATCAAACTTTATAAAAAACAAAACTAAAAACGGTGTTATTTTTCTCCTTCAAGTTTATATTTAATGACTTAATTTTTATTCCTAATTTGCTTTGTGTCCAAAAGTTAAGGAGGTTCTCTCCAAGCCTGGGGTACTAATTGGTTTGGTGTTACAGTTTCAGTATCATATCACATTATTTGCAGGTTCTGTCACAATATATGATACATATTTTGATATTTTACAGTTTGCTTTTCTAAAGCTAGCTAGCAAGTTACTGAAAAGACACAGCTCCACTGGAAATATTACAAAACCTCATTTTAAAAAGGCTCCTAAAAAGAATACATTTTTTGGGGTTGTGATCTAGGTACTAATGTGAAAAACACCTAACTACATTTAATTAAAAGCACAAGTCATTCAACAACCATTTTATGAGGTGGCCTGAATAAATTGGTAAAAGTTAGAAATCTATGAAGAAGTCACATTTCATGACATTCAGATTTCAAGGAGCTATCCTAAAAGTATGCATATGCAGAATGCCTGAAGTAAGGGTCACAAATGGGTCAGGGTCCCCTTTCCAACGGAGGCTTGCCGCACATAGATGACACCATTCCATTAGCGTAAGTTTCAACAGCTTGTACTCCTCTGGCGATTCATTTCACAGTAAGGGAACAAGAATTGTTTCCCTGCCGATCTTTACAAAACACACACATATCCCCAGCATCACATAACATTTAGTTAATAATTTAACACCAAGCTGCTGTCTGCAGAATTTCCTTAAAAAAAAAAAAACACACTGGCAGGATCGATGGTGCAAAAAATTGGTTTATTGAGTGGCCTGTCTTTTATTTCCTCAAGACACAGATAGGAGAACTGCACGCAAGCTGCCTTGTAAAAAAAAAAAAAAAAAAAAAATTAAATTAGATTATTGATGTTAGTCGTCGAAAAATAATTGCTCAGATTTTTGCACAGGAATGTAGAAGATGATGACAGCTCCAATGATCCATAAAAGTTGATTTCTGAGAAGGGCAGGAAGTTCAGCATTTATTGGTATTTTGCTCTCGACCTTCAGAGCACAGAAACAATGAAAGGCACTGCATTGGATGAAAACTATTAATACAGCGCCTTCAAGAGCTAATTGGGCAATGAACCCTTTTGATACTTCTGAAGATATTCAGCAAACGTATTTGTGATGTTTTCAGTAATTATCAGAAACAAAAATCATTTCAATGTTATTGTGCAGCTCTCACCACACAAAATGCTGAAGGAAACATTGCTTTATATTACATAATGTAAATAAAAGTGAAAACTGCTGCTGCGTCACCACATCTACTTCAATTTTTTACATGCTCCTTTGCTTTATAAAACAACACATTTACATTAAACCTTATTTTATTCTTATTAATTCAGGTTGCTTATTGTGATAGGCATGGTGTAATGGTGTTTTGTTAAATGAAGAAGACATTAATGCAGGTGCTTTTTATCAATCTGAAAAGGGCTATCAATTGTTTTAATCATACAAAAATATGTTGAAATTGAGGTAGATTACTCACAGGAAATAATGGCTACTTATTGAGCATATAAAAGTAAAATGTGCTACAATAAATGTTCAGCTAATTATATATGAGGCAACATACTTGCTGAGTTACAGTATTGCTGTTGAAATCCAGGAGCTGAGATATTTGGAAAATGTCAAACAAAATTAAACAAACTTTATTTAATATATGATAAAGCAGATTTTTATGCCAAAGCAGAGAGATACATATTTTAAACTTATGAACATCATTAAGATGCAAAGTAGTAGATGAAGAATCTCGTAGTTAACATTTGCAATCTCAGATGACTATTCATAAGCCTTTTTGATATTACAGACAAGTGTATTACATAATGGAAACCGCAACTGTTTAGAGTGAAAAGGGGTGTCAGTAGAAATGATCTAGCAGAAATATTCCATCCATCCATCCATTTTCCAACCCGCTGAATCCGAACACAGGGTCACGGGGGTCTGCTGGAGCCAATCCCAGCCAACACAGGGCACAAGGCAGGAACCAATCCCGGGCAGGGTGCCAACCCACCGCAGGACACACACAAACACACCCACACACCAAGCACACACTAGGGACAATTTAGAATTGCCAATCCACCTAACCTGCATGTCTTTGGACTGTGGGAGGAAACCGGAGCGCCTGGAGGAAACCCACACAGACACGGGGAGAACATGCAAACTCCACGCAGGGAGGACCCGGGAATCGAACCCAGGTCCACAGGTCTCCCAACTGCGAGGCAGCAGCGCTACCCACTGCGCCACCGTGCCGCCCAGCAGAAATATTCAAAAATATAAATGTAAAAATCCGGCATACATAAAATAAAAAAAGAGTTTTGAAAGCAATTTTGGCGATTTTGAATATCCTAGGAATTTTTTTTTTGGTTTCTTTTCTGAAGTGTACTTATAGACCATACTATGAAAAATGTATGGACTATGGAAAATGTATTCTTAACTTCCCAAATTCTTATTTGTCTTTCTTTCTTTGTCTCTAAATCAGCAGTTCTAAGGAGTACAGCTCTGCATTTCCTCTGCAAGTAGGGAGGAAAGAGCAGGCTGTGTTGTTTTCTCTTTGTAGTAATGCCTCTTTAAGAAGTTTACAAGGAAATAAATGATAGAATTAATTATTTTATTTTTATATATACAGCACAATCCCATTTCCAAAAATGTTGGGACAGTATGTAAAATGTAAAACAGAAAGCAATGATTTCTAAATGCTCTTTTACCCACATTTAATTAAAAAACATTACAAAGACAACATATGTAATGTTTTACCTCATGAGTTAAGATACATTTATAAATATAAGTGAATTCTAATTTTGATACCTGAAAAGTGTTCCATGAATTTGAAAGAGGCGCAGATTCACCTGTAGAATGTGTCAAAAAACCTGTTTAGGGGTTTTGACCAGTAAATGGGTGATTAGGTGACATTATCATGATTGGATACAAAATGAGCATCCCTGAAAGGCTATGTGTGCTAGACAGCCAGGACTTTTATCCCACTGATATGGCTTCTTAAGGGAAGGACTGGGGGAAGGAACTTGCACTGGGTAGTACCTCCCCCGGAACAACAGAGGGCAGTCCCTGTGGCTTGCTACAGTACTACAGGTTTGGAGCATGGAAGCTGAACCCTGTTGGGGTTGGAGATGAAGCTTGCCGGGAGGAGTGGAGGCAGAAAGAGAGACAAAAAGAAGAAAGTGCTGTGCAGCTGTTTTACTAGGGCTTTGTACTGTACTACATTGGTGGGAAACCTGGGAAATGCTTTCCACAATTGAATATAGCCTGTGTTGTGCTGGGGCTTCTACTCGTGTCTGTTGTGTTCGGGTGTTGGGGGAGCTGTGTGCCCCCTGGTGGTCACACTGTCATTTACAAGAAAGGATGGGTTGAGGTACATCACTTTCTGCTAAAATGCATGAACAAATACTTCAACATTTCTCCATGTATAACTTCAAAGAATTTAGGCCTTGTAGCAACTATGGTACATACCATTAACTCTTTGAGGGCTGAATATTTATTTCCAAAAAGCACAGTTTTCTGAAAAGCACAAAAACCAATGGTTTCACACAGAAATTTACATAAAACGTCTGTTGCTGCATGCTTTTGGCACGCTGGCTTAAGGGCTGTCTTCACATGGCTGGGGACGGGGGCAGCAGTGGTGGTCTTAGGGCATTGTTATCTCGTTTGTATCACTTGTCACTGTAAGTGGCAATCCTCCCAGGCAAACGTTGCCATTAGCACATCAGCTACACCAACCTGCTCAGCACCACGATCAGCTGATATTGCTACCTCACATTCATTTTCAATCACTTGTGTCAAAATCGGAGTCTGATAAGTCAGAGTCCAATTCAGCGATAATGTGCAAAACATCGTACACAGAGTATTTTGCTTTACACATTCGCTTCGATCTCTTAACAGATGTCAATGCCATTTTTGCTGTCATTTACTCCTTTCTACTCACGTGAGCGTAGGGAATCTCTGTTAAACCAATGAATCTCACTTTCCTTCTAGGTAAGAGAGCCCAACTAAAACATAACGGTGGGTTTTGCCACCGTTTACCGTTGATTGCCCCCATCAACCCCTCCTTTTGACAGAAGTCGACATCCGCCCTGAAAGAGTTAAAAGATTCAGAGAATCCAGAGAAATCAGTACTGCATGAAGGACAAGGTCACAAATGGCCATAATCTTCAAGCCCTTACATAGCACTGTTTAAGAAAACAAAATTCTTCTGTTGCCTGGAAACACAGTTTGTAACAGCATCTACAAAAGTAAGGTAAAACAAAAAAGCAGGAGTCATCACTAAACATCCAGAAATGCCGGTGACTTCATTGAGCTAAAATTCACCTGAGGTGCACTGACGTAAGTTATAAATGTGTGGTATGGTCTGATAAGTCCAGCTTTCTGCTTGTTTTTGGAGAAAATGGACATTTTGTTCTCCAGACCAAAGAGGGTAAGGATCATCCTTTGTTATCAACCACAAGTTCAAAAGTCAGTTTCTGTCATGGTATGGGGATGTGTTAGTGACCAAAGTATGGTAAGCTTGCATATCTGTGAAGTCCCCATTAATGCTGGAGTGTACCTATGCATTTTGGAGCAACACATGGTGTCATCTAGGATGTCCTTCCTTATTTTAGTAAGAAAAAGTCAAGCCACATTCAACACATCTTGTAACAGTGTGTCTTCGCAGTCAGAGAGTGCAGGTGCTAGACTGGTCTGCCTACAGTCCACATCTGTCTCCTATTGAATACACAACGAAAGACAAAATATGCCAACAGAGATCCAGGACAGTTCAGCAGTTAAAGTCCTATACCTAGCAAGAATGGCAAAAATCCTCCTTTCAATATTAAAACTACTGAGTTGAATTGAATTGAATTTTGTTTTGTTCAGTTTGACTTATTTGTATGGAATGTTACTTGCTTTTAATAAATAAATAAAACTATTATTATCTTTAGTTCCCAAATAATTATTAAATGTTATTATTAATAACCATCTACTCAAAGCACCATGATGTTCCAACAGTGAAGAATTAAAAGCCAGAAGTCTGCATGTCCATCATCATCAAGTCCTTCCGTGAGAACCCTAGACACAAGAGGACTATTTCATTTATGTTAGGTAGAATGCCCAGAGGGGACTGGGCAGTCTCATGGCCTGGAACCCCTGCAGATTTTATTTTTTTCTCCAGCCTTCTGGAGTTTTTTTTTTTTTTTTTTCTGTCCACCCTGGCCATCGGACCTTACTCTTTTTTTCTATGTTAACTAATATTGTCTTATTTTAATTTCTTATGTTGTTATATTGTTTTTTTATTTACTGTTCTTCATTATGTAAAGCACTTTGAGCTACTTTTTTGTATGAAAATGTGCTATACAAATAAATATTATTATTATTATTATTTTTTTTTTTTTATTATTATTATTATTATGAAAGGAAATGTGATGCACCGTAGTGGTAAACACACTTCTGTCCCACCCTTTTTGGAATGTGTTTCAAGCATCACATTTACAACAAGTGCTTATTTACCAAGAGAAATAAAGTTGATCGGTTTAAACTTTACATGTCATGTGTTTGTACTGGTTTCAATTAAATATGGGTAAAACAGCAGTTACAAAAATCCTACTTTTATTTGCATTGTACATCCTGTTCTAACCTTTTTCGAAATGAAATGCACATAATTGTTTACCGTTTCAGAGTAGCAGGTGAAAATTGGATATTGACAGCAAATTATAATAAAAAATTCATGTTTTGCTCCATTCTTTGCACAATAATGATGTCTTGAACTTTCTTCTTCCAGTTGTGTCCTATCTGCTTAATTGAAATTTTGTTTAGTGAAAAGCATAAAAAATCAACCCCCACTTCAAGAATCAAATGTTTCTATAATGCAGTTTCCTCTGTTTAAATTTGAAGAGTCCATGTCTTCTAGTTTTAGTTTGCTCTGATTGGTACCAGCCTCAGCCTGCTATTTTGACCATTATTCTGTTTGATGAGTACCATTACCTTGGCCACTCAAATAAATGTAAAAAGATCTAGTGATCGGTCTCCCTTTTGTATAAATGCTTTAGATCACAATAAAGCAAACCTCTGCTCATTTCACTGCTTCTTTCCATCACATCGCAGTAGGAGAACTATGTCCATTCATTTACTCGGCCAACTTGACATATCCACTTTGGGGTATGTGGCGATCCAGCGAATAGCGGAAATAAAAATGAGCCCAAACACAAGAGAACAAACCAATTTGAAATGTACTGAAAATGAGAAACCAAGAAGATATCCTGCTGATTTAAAATAAAGAGCTTGTATCTTTCTTACAAACTTCACCATTCATCAACCCATACACATTGAGCAATCAGCAAACTTCCATACCCAGCTCTTTACTACAACAGCATGTCCATTCCATGACTTTAATTGTGCAGTCATCTTAGACCTGCCTGTCTGAAATATGCAAATCTGTTTTCTGAAACTACTTATTCTAATCTTGTGTTACAGGAAGAAGCAAGGAAGCAAGAAATAACTCTGGATGAGATGCCAGTCTGTCACAGGAGAAACTTGAATATATGCTGTCATTTGGTCTTATTAGGCTGATTTATTGTGGTCAGTCAACCTATCCTATGTGTAGGACTAGTTGGTATCTAGAGGATGGATAAGATATGTCAAAATAAGATTACATTTCAAAAACATTTAAGCAACATATAACACAATTGGGAGAAAGCCAGACAACTTTTTTAATCTTCTGTATATGCTAAGTCTATAGTGACTCTAAAATGGTAAAGGTGATTGTGCCTTCATTTTGACATGCCAAATGACAGCAATATATTTCAGGTAAAGTGCGTTCAGTCAAGGAAGTTGATATTAGGAGAGATATGGGGATGCTATCTCCCTTATTAAGTTTTAACAATTCAACCCGAGATGAACTGTATCATACAGGCTGCCAACATTCTTTTAGGTCTGTCTTTCATCTCAGGAAAGAGATGAACTTGGATTCCAGTACCTGTCCTTCACTGGTGTAAATGGAGCGCAATGAGAAGTTAACAAACTTACTCACAGGAGCCTCCCTCCCCACAGCTCATTGGATTAGACTGGAGAAAGGAAAGGAGAGGAAAGAATGGTTTTCTTTGTCCAGACATTTTGACCCTACGACCATAAACCTCTTGGGTCATCATTGTCTGAAAGTCTTTGATGGGTTCCTGAAGCTTTTGGCCGCCAGCATGCTTGCACTGCTGTACAGGAGATGCTGCTGCCTGTGCCAGCTCTTGCAGTACAATGCCCAGTGCCGGGGGGATTGAAATTCATTCCGGCTTGTCCCCAATCTGTCCTGTAACTGATACCTGCTGTGTAAAGACAGGAGCTGACCCGCTGGCCTCAGTGTCTCCTCTCAGAGCTACATTAGTGCAGCCGGGCCTGAATGGAGCACGTCCACGTCACACAGAGACGGCGCGGCCGCTAATCAGATAGCTTTCCTTCTCTCTGAATAGACTGTCTAAGGCACGGTGTGTGGCACTGACCTCACGCTTTCATTCTGCCGCCTACAAACTGAGAGGCACTTAGATCTTTTTTCTTCTCTGTTACGAACAAGATTTTAATTTTTTCCTTTTCTATTATAACAATGAAATGATAAAAGAAGCCATTTATATGACAAACAAGCACTCAGCGGCATCCTGCTGAAATTCAGTTATGAGAGAAAGGAAGGCAGCAGTGGCAGCAGTCAAGTAGGAAAAGTACATGGAGTGGAGGGTATGGCCCACACTCACCTTGACAATGTGTGTCCCCAAGACAGCGTGACACAGAGTGTGTGTGTGTGTGTGTGTGTGTGTGTGTATTGTGAGTGTGTGGTATATGTAACCTGGCCTGGAGCAAGGAGCAATGCCAGAAGGCAAAGGAACAGCTCATTACTGTGATGCGTTTTAGGCTTCAAAGGGTGTAGTCTTTGATGGTCCGAGTGCAACAGCTATTTCATGTGTCACCTGAGTTAAAAGGTTCTCAATGGAGGTGGCAGCTGGCGTGCCAAGGGAGGCATTCATACTGAGTATAAGAATTTGCAGAAAACCCAGGTGCAATCTCGAGCACCTTGCACTTTTGTTGAAGAAGTTGTGTGTGCAGAAACCAGCGGACAAACATTATGGTGAGCTTTGAAGTGAGGTGGCATGTTAAAGCTGTTAGACTTGAAGCTTAAAAAGGCATACAAAAAATTTCAGGATTAACTAAAGAAATCATTTTAATAAAGAATAGAACATTTAGAATATAAAAGTATATTCAATTAAATGTATAATGCAATATATCCAATATTAATGTAAAGGCTACTCAGAAATGCATTAATTCTTCTACCTGTAAATACAACTGCTTAGCAAAATTCCTCTATCCATTTGTATAACTGTCACTCACTCACTTGTAATATAACAGCCTAGTTAACACTATATTACATACAATATACATACAGAGTAAACGGAAACGTGTAACACGTCTTCAGATTTCTCTGTTATGCATCAGGTATGCAGCATATTGTTATATAAAATGCTAAGGGTTCATAATTACCTTTGATGTTATTATGAGATATTTAGTGTAACAATTTACATAATCAATAACATATTCTTATTTTCCATTAAGTATTGCAGTAGACTTTGGTGTATACCAGAAACATCAGGCACAAGGCAGGAACCGACTCTAGATGGCATGATAGACTATCACAGAAGGATCGCCTAAACCTGTTCTTTTCAGGACCCCATTTCTTCAACAATTTCAGGGCACTTTCTTAAATAACACTACCACGCTTACATGAGGCCAATTTAGGATGTGAGAAAACAATGGAGTATCAAGGAAAAAAATACAGAAAAAAGGTTCAAAATCCACAAAGAAAGTGACTGGGCTGGCATCTGAACCACGGCTCTGTGGCTATGATGTATAAACACTAATCACTACAGCCATGGGCCCAAGGTCTGCTATAGCTGATTAATCGATACATGATATTTGAATATTTTGTAGATTTTAGTGCTACATACTGTAAACCTCTTCGAACACCCAAAAGGAGTTTGTTTATCCAGTGCTTTAGTCCTCTAATGCGGATGCTGTAGAAATGCACAAGTCTATCCAAAGTGTTTCAGAAGGCCATTGCTAGAGATATAAATTAATTTATTAAATTTCTATTAAATTCATTTGTACTAAACTTGAAAATTAGGAGAAAATAACAGCTATGATTCTTTCAATCCTTTATTAGTTCAATTGTAGCTCATAAGCTAATTTGACCTGTAGCAAATGTACATGTAGTACAATAGCTCATGACAAGATGACAGTCTTTGAATAAGAAACTTTGAAAAAGCATCTAAATAATCACTTATGCATCTTATTATTATAATTGCAGTATATATTATGTGCACTAAAAGAGAATGATGACATCTAAGAATTTTTTTTTTGTGATGAAATGTAACTCTAGGCAGCCTTTCCTTAATATCATCTCACCTAACTAAATATTCACCATCAACATCCATAATTTTCTTTCACCTCACGTTTTGCTCAGCAGCTCCCCCAGTGCCTGAAGAATCATTGAACAGAATGAGATGAGAATGAGATTTTTTCCTCTTCTTGACTTAGTAGTGATGAGGCAGAAGAACTGATCCTATCAGCAATACTGATAACAAAATACCAGTGAAGAGCATCCATGACAGACTGGTGAGACACTAAAGATGCACAAGCAAACCTGAGAAGAAATCTCGGTTTTATTAGTCAGGCTTCAGAGTCAAAATTTTTAGGTACAACCAGTGTATTTCATCATTGAAGGTACAATAAACTGACTGCATATGAGCCATTGTTGTTTTCTCCAAAGTAGGCGGCAATATAATTGAAGATAAGGTGAATGAAAAAGCCAAGTTTCATTTTATTGGAGAGCTGAAACCTCAACAAATACTCCAAATGAGTTTATACGGCAAAGCTCAACCTTTACAAGCCTCTTTGAATTGCTCCTAGTGTTCCACCTTTAATTTTATTCTCCCAAGAGTGTTTCCTGTCCAGCTCGGCTTTCATGTAAAGAGAGGATTCGTAATCAGATCTCAGTGGTTGGTGATTGTCTCCTGTGGTGAATCTCATATTTTCAAGCTGACCGTTTTACTATGGAATCTGTAAAACAATTCCATTTGCCTCCTACTTTTTTTGTGGCTATCTAACAAACCATGCTTCCCACCTCCTGACCGAGCCTGTAAATACAACTGTCATCAAAGTGTCTGTAAGCAGAAACCTTAGACTTGTAGAACTGGTGGCTAATGGGTGCTACAACTTGGAGCATCGTATGATGGAGGATGAACGTTGCAGTAGCTAGTGGTAAACGTCTGCCTTTACCTCAAACACTGTTAAGGCTTGTAAGGGTATCCAAAGTAAGAATACCAATGATGCATGAAATATAAATGCATTCATATTATTTTTCATTTAGAAATACCATAAAAATGAAAAATAATGTATTAAAGTGGTCTCATGGAGGAAAGCCAGAGTACCCTACAAGTTCCCACAGCAGTATTAAGTAAAACATACTGTAATGTCAGGACTGTCAAACAATCCATTTCTACATTTTACACACTGCATTTCTGGAGTGAATAGTATTCCAATGGGCTACAAGTACCAAGCTATCTCCTATTGCCCCTTGTGCATAGTTCAGTTTTGTGTATTTTCTTATTGCACCCTCACTATTAACAACTCATAATACCACTAAATGGCTTGATTGCACAAAATACCCAAAGATCAATGGCTGGTTTAGTTAAACACTAACATGACGGTGTACAAAAGTTCAAACAGCCCCCAATTCTAAAACACGGTAAGCCATATCGATAGGCACAACTCATTGTAATGTACCAAATGATGAATGAAACAAGGATTTACTTACAGAAAGACTGCTTTTATATGATGATTTAAAATCACAAGGCATTTTTGGATGGAATACACTCATACACTGACAATACAGAACAAACACAACTCCAAAGATGACTTGACACTATTAGAGTGTCACTCTCTCAAAACACAGTGTATAGTTCAGAGCTTTGGTAAACTTTTTAATCTGGATGTTTTCCTTTGGTCCAATTACATTTCATGTTCAGAGAGCACGAGTGGCATTGTTGGCACTGCTCCCCTTTCTTTAAGCAATGGTAAACTTTAAAGCAGGCACAGAGCAGAGCATATTGTCGATCTTGTAACAATTCTTTTCCTCCCATGCATCTGCTCTCTGGCTTCACAGCTCACTGTCATTTTCTTGCCCACTCATATCCATAACACACACCCCACCCCCACAGCTCAATTAAGCGCAAGGGGCTTCTTATCAGATGCAGCCTGGTTTGGAGTTTCACTGCCCTCTAACATCCTTTCTCTTGCTCATTCATCTCTGTTTCCCGAGAGCTGAAAGTCAAGCTTCTCGTCACAAAACCTGGCAGCATTATCTCAGCCACCCCCGACCTCTAACCATGGTGGCGCACTTAGACCACAGTCCCCTGTGCTTACTTTTGGGAATGATGGGATTGTTTTCCCCACTTGTATAGGACGAAAGATTAAACTTGTACAAACACCTGAGGCATACTGAGGTTATACTTTCTTTTACCCAGAGAATTTATAGCAGCAGCTTTTAGTAGATACTGTTGTGGTCATCGTGGCCAGATTGCTCAGTAAACAATTAAAGGGAAGATGTAAGTGCAGGCACCCGGTCCTGTTTCCTCTAACGTCACTGGAAGTGTAGCCGTAATATATTGTGTATATACTGGCATCCTCTGGAAAATGCCATTGGTAAAATCTCTTGAGCCTTGAGAAAGTATCTGCAGACCTTTCTGAATTATTACACTTATTTTACTATACAACACATTTGACAAGCCCAATAAAGTTTTGGTGATTTTCAGCACATTTCGAGGAGCAGAAGCTTGGAAAGCAGTGCCCTGCTTCCACTGTTTTTACTACAAAGTTCTGAACTCATTACCTTCAATGACTGAAATCAGACTGAGATTTTATAGGGAGAAAATGTGTGATCCAAGTACGCTCACTCATGACAACACGCATTTCACTCCTCAAAACAGTCTTGGTGCTTTGTTTATCTGTCATTGAGCCTGTGTCTCAAATATAATAAGTGAGTAAAGTTACAATTTTCATTCAAGGAAGAAATGTATGCTTAAAATCAATCTGCCAGCAACCATGGCTGTCTTAATTCATGGGTGCACTGGGCAGTTGTCTGGGGACCCCATGAGCATAGGGACCCCATGCTAATCTATGTATGTTGTGACTTGCTGAGTGGTTATGTAGGTAGGGGCCCCAGTGCACTGCTTTGCCTGGGGGCCTATAATGCAGTTAAGATGGCCCTGCAAGCAACCATTAGAAATGTGTTGAGTCTAAACCCCAAAAAGGTCTACTAGCAATATAAGGAGATCTAACTGGAGAAGACTTCATCTGAACAGAATACGGAGCGGTGTAAGGATCAGGTTTTGACACATATAAGCACAAAGATTTTACAAATCTCACAAAAGTTACTGGATATTGAAGCCCTGACTGAATCACAAATCTTTACTTTCCTTACTTAATTTGGAGCTGGAACCTAATATGATGGCACCCGGCACAACAGGATTAAGCATAGAGAGGATATTCGTTCATCACTGGGTGCACTTGATCATGCTGGGTCAACTCTGGGTCACTGTCTACCTGAAAGCACAAACTTTTTATCTGCAAATAAAACTACTTGATAAAGAGTCCATTAGTGCTACTGAAATGCTACAAGACCAGGACCTCATATCATTCCAAATTCTGAGATATAAGAGGAGTAGATCCTAACTTGAATAAAGCGACAGGATGGCTAGTGTGATTGGATAACATATCCATCTTTTCATTTCCATAACCTACTGTACTTTTTTCATTACATAGAATACTGAACATAACAAACCACCCTAGATGGGAGGCCAGTACACCACAAGGCTCACTGACACACTCAGTTAAACAGGTTGGGACACTCACTAAACCTTTATTAACAGACTAGTTGTCCCCTATGGCTCTGCCTGCATAGAAGTAAAACAGGACAGCGAGGAGGGCCCTGCTTGGCTCCCCATTCCTGATGTCATGCTTCCCCCTCCCCTCAGCCTGCAGCCTCTGTCTCAGATTAGTGTGAATATTTCACTTCTGCAAGAGAACGATGATCTTTAGCGCAATGAGAGAGTCGCAAAATCAACTGAAATGTTCTGGCAAATTCTAGAAAAAAGCCTGATCTAAATCCATTAAGTAGTTCTCTCATTAGCTAGCTAAGCGGATGTAAGATACGCCCCCGAGGCTGGTGTGTAAGTGAGGAGGGTCCATCCACCCTCCCCATGGCCCACTGCATCTCTCTTCGATTCGTACAAATTAATCAGTACCGCAAGCGAACTATGATATATAGCGCAATGAGAGAGGTTGCAAAATCAACCAGAATGTTCAAAGCAAATTATAGAAAAAAACCCAATCTAAATCCATTAAGTAGTTCTCTCGTGAAAAGCAGACAGACATGCAAGCAGACAGACAGACAAACATTGAATTTTATATATATAGAGATATCAATCTGAATAAAGCTACGCAATACTGATAGGATCAGAACTTGCCTGAATCAAATGCAAACTGACCAGATTTGATTCGATTTTAAGGACGTAAAGCTACAAAGATGTCAAGATCCAACAACATCAGGCTGCAAATGAATTTGGTTACAATTCTTTGAGACTTTACCAGATCAGAATTAGGCTACCTATAAGTATAGCTACTGGATACGAAGATCTAATGGACTTCATGGGGCAAAGGTACATTAGACTGATCTGGTACCAACAAAGTAAAAGCCTTGACAAGTAATATCAGTAGAATGTTTAAACTGTAAGATACTAAAACTACAGAATTACACTTACAGAGTACAGTGGCATAAGGTAATCTTATGGGTCAATAATGGTCCTTAGCAGAAAGTAACATTGCACAAGACATCTGTTGGTTTGCTCAATTCTATTTTAATTAAAATGTATATAAAATGTACTTTTTTATCTCTTGAATGTACCAAAATACAATAAAGTATATAGACATTAATCTGATTTGCAACTGTGTAATAATTTTCTCACACCTTCTGCGTTCCTGTGATCACATTAAATTCAGTTATTTTCTTTGATGAAGCCCACGTTTTTTCAGTTTGACTGGTGCCTAGATGTGACAAGATATCTCAGAGGCCATTCAGTCATCACAGACAGCCCTAAAGGTTGGCACTGTATAAAGGTGTGTTCTCCCCAGGCATTTCTGCCTTCAGTGAAAAAGTGGGTACAACATCTCTATATATGTAAAATCCAGCATCTGTCTGTCTGTATGTCTGTTTGCTTTTCATGAGAGAACTACTTAACGGATTTAGAATGGGATTTTTTCTATAATTTGCTTGAACATTCTAGTTGATTTTGCGACCTCTCTCATCATGCTAAGTATCATAGTTTGCTTGCAGGAGCAATTTTTTCGTGCTAATCCAAGAGACAGGCTGCAGGCCAAGGGATGGGGGAGCATGATGTTAGGAGTAGGGAGCCGGGTGGGGCCCTTCTCACTCATGTGCTGAGTCGGTTTACCTGTCGTGATGTATTGGAGTGTCCATTGCCTCAGCTTAGCAAGCGATACCTGTTTGTTTATAGATTTTTTAAGTTTGTCCTTTTTCACTACTACGTGGGCAGAGCCGCAGGGGACAGCTAGTCAATAATAAAAAGGGAAATAATAAAATGGTAGAGAAAATAAGGAAATTGTATATTTCTATATTATGAATCAGCTACCCTTCTCTCTGTGGTCTTAGTTCTAGGGTTAGAGACTGGTTGAAGTCTGTCTCACCCACATCAGGCACAGGCCTTGAATCAACCATGGACAAGACACTAATCCATGACTTCACACATTCATGCACACACCCACACTTACTCACTCATTTCACAGCAATCTAGAGGTGACATACCTGCTCAATGTACTTGTCTTTGGAAAGGGGATGAAAAATCAGGATGAAACTACCATGATAAGGGATTTGAACCCAGTCTTTTGAAGCTATGAGTCATCTGTACTGAGAACTGCACCACCAATATATATTAAAGTATTCATACATAACTTGAAAATGAACTTACATTAAGGGCTGGGCTCAGCAATATTTGAGTACCTTGGAGCAGAATCAGTACTTCTCTGTATTAAGTGAAGCAGGCTGAGGTGACCAGTTAGAATGTCCACTTGATAAAGGAGACGTACCAGGCATGGAGAAAATCCAGACAGCCATAGTGAAAGGAATTACAGCTGTGGGCTGCCTTAGGAGGGACAGGAGATTGTTCAGACTTTTACTGGGGTCAGAGTGGCCAGGTCTGTTCAGATTTTTGTGCTGCCAGCACACTCCTCATAATAAAAAGCAGGGAAAGTGACTGATTCTCATAGAAATGCAGTAGCTCTCAGACATTACAGTTCTGAAATTTAGCAGAAACTATTAATAAAGCAAAAGGTATACTGATAAAACTGTTCTGTTAAACTGCTTAATTGCTTATCCCCAATTCATTTAATAGAACTTCTTAAAATCCATAATAAAGAATTTTCTTTTACTTTTATTTTGAAAAAATACGTTTGGAAAAAAAAATGTTATTTAAAAACTAATTAATTGTAAGAAAAAAACAGAAGAGCAATTGCAATAGAATTTAAAAAAAAAAACGATTTTCAATGTAACATTGATACTCCAGAAGAAAACATTGTATGGCATTATTATTCAACACTTGAACACCTACTCATCCATCCCATGTAAGACAAAAAATACATGTAGTCTGTGTATTTACAAAAAATAATTGTGTCAAATTAATTGTACTTCTGGATTCATTTCATTTACGTTAGTCAGTCACTACAGGCAGGTTTTGAA
The DNA here is from genome assembly GCF_900747795.2 of Erpetoichthys calabaricus. Classification (NCBI taxonomy): domain Eukaryota; kingdom Metazoa; phylum Chordata; class Cladistia; order Polypteriformes; family Polypteridae; genus Erpetoichthys; species Erpetoichthys calabaricus. The sequence goes on from NC_041401.2 coordinate 126,012,893, forward strand.
TAAGTGCATGGAGAGGTGGACAAAACAGGTCTATAAAGAAAGAAAAAGAAAATGCTAAAAGAAAACATAGTAAAATATGAGCAAAAATTTAAATATATGTAAACTAATTATGTAGTTTAACAGGTAGAATGTAATAGCAAAAAGGAAAGAAACAGAACAGGTACTAGGATGATAAGAGGCTGAGAACTTAACCTAAAGCAGAAAGATTAATTCCAAGCGTTATTAAATCAGATTGTGAGGTGTGTGGGACTAGGGGAAGGATAAAATAATCTTCAAGATTAGATTGTAACTATGACGTGTAACTAATCATACTAGAAAAATAATATAATCTGCTTTTAGTAAAAAAAGTTTCATTTTTTTCATATATGTAAAGTAAATTTTAATTAAGACAATTGGTTTAGACATCATAGTTATCCTAGTATATTAACGTTTACACCTCAACCTCCTTACATATACATTTCCAAAACCAGTAATGACATAGGACTTTAAATCTTGTCAGGTAATTAGGGAGACAATGATACCTAAAGGTCAGTTGTGTTCTGGATCACCAGCTACATAATGAAAAGAGAGGAAGAAAAGATAGGAAGGGGGAATCTAGAGGAGAAAGAGATTATTGTGTTTGAAGTGGACAAAAAAGTATGCAAAAAGTTTGTTACAGTGAGTGTCAGAGATTCATAAAGGTCTCTGTTTTTTGTTTTTTTAACAGTAAAATAGTCAAATGTTTTAACTAAACGGCAATACATAAGTCATTAAACTTAAACTAGTTTTAAGAACAATACAAAAATTATAATGTACAAATAACACAAAAATAATTATTCTTTTATAGATTCAGTATTGGTACAAGTACTAGTCTTAAATGAAACTGATCTTTTAAGAAATTGAAGTTTGGACATGGCTATGATGGCACCATGGGTCACATGGCATGTGCATCATATATTTAGCAACTATACAGCACCACAGTGGCCCCATCCATCCATCCATCCATTTTCCAATCCGCTGAATCCGAACACAGGGTCACGGGGGTCTGCTGGAGCCAATCCCAGCCAACACAGTGCACAAGGCAGGAACCAATCCCGGGCAGAGTGCCAACCCACCACAGGACACACACAAACACACCCACACACCAAGCACACACTTGGGCCAATTTAGAATTGCCAATCCACCTAACCTGCATGTCTTTGGACTGTGGGAGGAAACCGGAGCGTCCGGAGGAAACCCACGCAGACACGGAGAGAACATGCAAACTCCACGCAGGGTCTCCTAACTGCGAGGTAGCAGCGCTACCACTGCGCCACCGTGCTGCCCACCACAGTGACCCGACACATAAAATAAAATAAAATTTCCAGACAAAAACAAAAGTTCAAAGTAATAATGTGAAGACATCACCAGAGTAAGGATAACAGTGTAAATAACCTACTTTATATAAATATTACACATGTGTCAAAACCAAACATAAATGACAGAATTGAATAAGACTGTATGCAACTGACTGATAATCTGTACGAAAAAATAAAGCAATCAATGGCCCTCTTCACTTCTGAAGGCCTAGCTCAACAGTGATGGCAGCCAGTCTGTGATAACAACTTATTCATTATGATGTGCTCAGACGAAGAGAACTTTACATGAAACTGTAAAGGTCAGAAAATCCTGAGAAGACCACTCATATAACAAGATGAAGACTCAAAGATGTGAGTTGATCACTATTGTTTACTTCGTAAAGGATATGTTTGATATTTTTCAAGTCAAAATTATTTCTTCATCACTGTAGTATATATGTCATGCAAAATTGTGTTCTAAAGTTAAGCTCTTTCTATAAATTTATAAATTAAAAAAAAAAATGTCTATCCTGCCCAGTCGCTTTACAATGGGGCTTAAAAGCACACCAAATACATCCAGTTTTCAAGTCAAGACATTTGTCGAGTATTGATCTGCGCTTTCCGTGTTTCGTATGCATGTCTGTGGCAACAAAAGGGATCCGGAAATACTCATTTTACAGCATATTCCTGTTAATAATATTAATAATAATAATTTACATTTAAATAGTGCTTTTCTCACTACTCAAAGCGCTTCCACACAGGGAAGACCTAGGACGTGACTCCATGATCTCCTTACTGCAAGGCAGCAGCACTACTAGTACTATTTTTTTTGAGGTAAGGATATATTTTCTATCCACTTGTGTGAGTTCTCACATAAATACTGAAGTAAATCAAAAATGACATGTATGAACTATGTTGAATTGTGTGTGTAACTGCAAGACACAGATCAATACCCAATAGTTGTAATGCCTTGAAAAACAAACGCATTTGGTAAGTTTTTAAACTCTTCCACTGTGCCCCATAGTCTGCAATGTAAAGTGCCAGGGCAGGCAAGATATTTTTTTTTAATTTATAGAAACTTTAGAACACAATTTTGCATATATGCCATGTTTGTGAAGAAATAACTTCAACTTGAAATATACCAAAGTTCTCCTTTCAGCTTGTCGAACTGATTTATTGCTTTAAGAGTAAGAAAATAAGAAATCTCCTGGTTAAACTGGAAACCCCCTCAGCCTTCTGTCCACCATTCACTCTGTGAAGTCACCTTCTTGTGTCTGCTTAGCTGTCTTCATTTCTGGCATCAGATTTTTTTCTTCCCTCATACTCTCACTTGGATCAATGGGAGGGCCCTCAGAGGAGTCATCATCTCTGTTAGGAAGACAAGTTAATTTTTTCCAGCTGCAATGGAACAATGACAGATTTGCTCTGTCAGTAATAACAGAAGATGACTGGGCCTGCATGGCTCCTCTCTGATGTGACTTGTGGCCACTATTGCACAATAACCATGGAATTGCTCTATCTGCCCTGCTGATTTCTTTCTTTAAAATTGAGAGCAACTGCATCTTCAACATTTACTCATCGAAATTCCAAAGATGAAACCAGTAAGGGTTTCTAAGTGAAATGTCACTTCTTGACATTGCGATAGATTAATTGAATATTGGAGGGCTGTGGCATATTGACACATAAGCTAATTGGGATGAGGCTGAAGACATCAGAACCCCACTTATAAACTTAGAACATGCAGTTTAGAGTACAAATTCAAGATACGGCGTATTACTAGCAGAGAAAGCACTGAATGATAGCACTGAAAACACATCACAATTCGCCTTTATCTGTATTCGCCTATAATGTAATTGTACTACAGATACAAAGCCATAGTAAGTTAAACTCAGTACCTGCATCTAGCTATGTAATATGTACCATGTAACTACAAAGATATTCAAACAATGCTGCTACTGTAACAAAAGAAACATGTTGGTATTTACCTTCAGATCTATAACTAATTAATATTTCAAATTCAGATTTACATTTATTCACCTCAGCTCAGCCAAGAACATAAACCTTTGGGGCTCCAAATATATTTGAAATAAAACCAAAAAGTGAAATTTGTCTTTATCTCCAGTGTTAGTTAAATATGATAAACTTACAAAGCACTGTGGGCAACACCATTAGCAACCAAGTTAAGAAAACTACAAGTAGTACAAAGGGAAGGATGTGAGGAAAACTATCACTTATGTGCCTACTTTGGAAAATTTGTAAGTGCTTTAAATGAAAGATATAGCATTTATTTTTGGTTCTTAACATGTAACTGCTCAGTCATTTAGCAGCAGAACAAAAGCCGATATATGTGTCTCATCAGCATATGTGCCCAGCTGTGTTATATATATATACTCTAGTTGCATTTGTTGAGGGTCTCCAAAAAGTTCAAAATAGTCCAAATGACTCACCACACATAAAAATCTCCACAGTCCAAGTGTCTTCTTTTTAAATTTTTTTGTGAAATTCAAAACAAATAGTTCACACAAGGAAACTTACGGTATTCTGTTTGAGGATTGAGCATTAGGGTTACATTTCTTCAGGTTTCTATATATCTAATTCACCACATCTATGTACAAGTATACTGTATATATATATATATATATATATATATATATATATATATATATATATAACCCAACGTCCATCTGCCTGTCTGTATGTCTATCCACTTTTCACGAGAGAACTGCTTAATGGATTTAGATTGGGTTTTTTTCTATAATTTGCTTGAACATTCCGATTGATTGATTTTGCAACTTCTCTCATTGCGCTAAGTATCATAGTTCGCTTTCGGTACCGGTTTACTCACGCAATTCCGAGAGAGAGGCTGCAGGCCGAGGGCAGGGGAGCGAGACCCTTCTCACTCACACACCAGCCCCCGTTTGAGTTGGTCTATCTCTCATCTCATGCTGGAGTGTACCTTACCTCTGCTTAGCTAGCGATACCTGTTTGTTCAACAGACATTATCATCTACATTTAGTTACGGAGTAACTTTTGACGTTTTTGAGAGAGAGATCAGAGCTACGTGTGTTTTAGAGGGTACTTGGTCATTGGCAGAGATATAATGGCCATGTACTTTTCTCCCCATGCAGGGGACACTCTCCCGTCAGAGCTGAACACGATCAGATACCGTGCCAATGTTTGATGTTTGAGCGTACCTACCTTCTACTTCACCACAATTATATTTTGTAAAATTTTTTTATTGACTTTTAAAGTTTGTCCTGTTTCACTACTATGTAGGCAGAGCTGCGTGGGACAACTTGTAACGTATATAACAAACCAAAACGGTCAGAAAACTATAAGTCCTTAACGCCTAACTGTCTAACAGTTCATGTTTCTTTTTAGCCGTCTAACTTTAATCTAAAGGCTATTCTATTGTCACACACAGCTAACATTATGAACATTCCAACCCGCTATATCCTAACTACAGGATCACGGGGGTCTGCTGGAGCCAATCCCAGCCAACACTGGATGCAAGGCAGGAAACAAACCCCGGGCAGGGCACGTACACACACACACAGCACACACACTAGGGACAATTTAGAATCGCCAATGCACCTAACCTGCATGTCTTTGGACTGTGGGAGGAAACCAGAGCACCCAGAGTAAACCCACGCAGACATGGGAAGAACATGCAAACTCCACGCAGGGAGGACCCGGGAAGTGAACCTGGGTTTCCTAACTGCGAGGCAGCAGTGCTACCCACTGCGCCACCATATGAACATTCCATTTTTTTACATTTTTAGGGGTTAAACTAAATCTTCCATTACCTATGTTAAGCTTCATTACATTGAGGTTCAAAACTAAGCAAACTAAAGTAAATTTACCATTAACATTAACTTAAAGGATCTGGCTCTTACATATATTTTTAACATGTTTTTTCATAGCCATAAACACTGGAACTCACGGCTACATCCTTTTCATATTCAGAGGATCACTTTTAGTCTTTAGGAGACCCGGGTTCGCTTCTCTGGGTCCTCCCTGCATGGAGTTTGCATGTTCTCCCCGTGTCTGCGTGTGTTTCCCCCGGGTGCTCCGGTTTCCTCCCACAGTCCTATGATATGCAGATTAGGTGCATTGGCGATCCTAAATTGTCCCTAGTGTGTGCTTGGTGTGTGTGTGTGTGTGTGTGTGTGTGTGTGTGTGCGTGTCCTGTGGTGGGCTGGCGCCCTGCCCGGGATTTGTTCCTGCCTTGCGTCCTGTGTTGGCTGGGATTGGCACAATGTTAGGATATAGAAGGTTGGACAATGACTGACGGACTTTTAGTCCTGACAAAGCACAGGGTTTTTACCTTTTTATTACAACAAGAATACTTGTCTTGAAATTCAAATTATTCAATTATTTTCATTTGAGATCACATGGGTTGAATCTGAGTGGTCAGCAGGAATCCCACAAAATAATTATGATGATGGCTGTGTAGCGAATGTGAATGTGACATACGCATCTTCCTTTGCAAAATGAATAAGATGTTTGAACTAATTGTCAGGCATGTGTATCTATAGATCACTCTCCGGGTTCATCTGAGGTAGTGTAACAACACCCCGGATCGAGAGGGGGCTTTGGCTCGAACCTTCTTTTCTTTTGTTCTCTCTACAGCACAGAGAAGATGCCCAGTGAGGGCAATTGACTACGCCCCTTCTGGTCACCCGCCTATAAATCCCTTAGCTGCTTTTGAACCGAAACCACCACAGGATAGAGCTCCCATCCAAGCTTAACCAAGCCTGATGGCTTTCTTGGTTTTGAACAACCTTCTTGAATTGGTGCACATAGCTGTCCACTTTTGTTATTTCTACTTTTGTTTTGCACTGGAATTAAACAAGGATGACCAGGTTTGGCGTCCCAACATTTTTCCACAGTACCTTGCAGTTCCTTACTTGAACACACAATATAATCACATAAGTAGCTTTGATTGTGTATGTCAGGAATTTTCAGAGGATGCTTGGGTTTTGCTTTTGTATTTTGATTATTATTTGTATTATTATTCAGGTGATGTCATCATTGGCACCATTATATATGTCAGTTTTTCATGGGCGCTGCCAATTTGGGAGTGGTTATGAATGTGGTACAAATGCTATATGAAGCATGATGTCATGGCTTATGTTACAGAAAGCTACCTTCTAATTTTAAGGACTTCTGAACTTCACTTGAAGCAAATGGAAGACTTTGCATGGGACATGATTTATGAACAAAATGAAATAAAGTTTTGCATTCTGGTTTTCCCTAAATTTGTTTTTAACTATTTAATCCTTTTAAATTTTGTGATACCATGTCAACTTTGGCTATTGATCTCTGTTAATTAGTGTGCAGACCTTTGCTATATCTGGCAGCCCATCTAAAATGCCCTGAAAAACAAATCAAGATCTTTGCCACTCTCCAAGTAAGAAAGATCTTACTTGGAAAGTTCTTGTCAGTCAAGGCAATGTGCTGTGGTGCTTGAGAAATCAGGAATAATTTATTATCAGAGTTACAAAACTCAAGGTAGCAATATAAAAAATAAAAATGAACAAAGAAAATTGAATTGCATTTTTTGCCTTGCAGGAGTACTCCAATATGTGTAATATATTGTGCATAAATTATTTATATATATATAGAAACACACAGCCACAGACACACACACATATTATATATATATATATATATATATATATATATATATATATATATATATATATATATATATATATATATGCAGTATCTTATCATCTTATCTCATTTTGCATGCAGAGTTGAACCAAAAATACTTAAAAAGTCCTTTTAAACACACTTTATTTTTGAGCTTGAAAGAACAATATCAGGGTCTTTTACAGGCAAACTGCAAATGGGATAAACTTCGCTTGTTTGACTCCAGTCTTCTTTTCCCGGAAATTAGAAGAATGCTAAGGCGTCTCCATCAGCACTATCGCACTCCGTGAACAATGTACAGGATAGAAAACTCAGCCGGGCAGTGAACCCAATACACTAAATTGCAGAGCTTTCCAGGTTTCTGCTAGAGTGAGACACCTGACTTTTTGATCCAGCACTGTCAGAGTGCCACCTGTCTGAAAGCATGTTTTCTCTGTACTTGAAGCGGCCCTACAGAATGCATGCTATGTCTATTTTTTAACTGTGTGTGTGCCTCTATGTGTTTGTTCCTATTGAATTATTGGCACCGTCCTAAGTAGACATAAAAGTAAGAATTTCATTTTATTATGTACTCCTGACAACACACAATGATTTATGTCTTATATTCTATTAGATAGATAGATAGATAGATAGATAGATAGATAGATAGATAGATAGATAGATAGATAGATAGATAGATAGATAGATAGAACTTTATTTGTTCCCAGAGGGAGATTTGGCTTTTTTACAGAAACTCTTTAAATAAATAAAAACATAAATCGATTTGTAAATATACACCCCCCCACACACACACTATGGTATGAACACACACCAGAATGGCTAAAAAGGAAGAAAAAATTAAAAAGAAAAAAAAAACTTCTGACTTGTCAGTCACAGTCACAATGAAGCATTATGCAGACATATTGCTGTTGGTATAAAGGAGCCCCATTCGCTATTATACTGTAGATGCACAGAATTCCCAAAAGTATTACCTTTTTCTGAACTGAATACACATCAAAACTAAGCTTTCAAAGAATACATTTAAAAGAAGTAGTTATCAAAATACAAAAAAATTTTGAGTCCTGCTATGTGTAAAATATGCAAGGAAAAAGATGCAAGATTCCCTAAGCCAGGAGCAGGAGATGCTTAGAAGTTTCCATTTTCTTCCCAGCGTAAAGTAGCAAGGACTATGACTGAAATGGACATACAGCTACGTTACAAAATATATGTGTGGCGAAAAAAAGAGAACTTAAAAGCAAATCCATTACAGATTGACTGATTGATTGTTCTTTATTGTTCAGAAGAGGAAATTTGCTTTGTTCTGGATGACAACACAACCGAAACAAATTCATGCAGCAGAGTTTGCCAGCAGTGCAGCACTCAAAATGTCTTAGACTTCCTACACACCATAATGTACTGGAAGAAAGAAAAACATAAAAGCCAATATACAAAAATGTTTTGTCTTTAAAGAAACTCCTTTATGCAAACATTTACATATAAGCTGTAGTGTAAAACATCTTAATTCGAAACAGTTTTAGCTTCTTGTTTTAGAATTAGTCACAGTAACCTCTCAATACATGGCTGACAATAAGAAAGAAAGCAAGAAAAAAGAAAGAAAGAAATTCTAACATCTGTATTTCACAAATAAACTGCATGTCCAATTATAGCATTCTGGTAGATGTTTAAAACAATTTAGAGTGATCATTAAAATTTTCAGTTTTATTTTTAATTTTAAGTCATACATTCAAAAATGTCCTCACAGGTGGCGCAGTGGTAGTGCTGCTGCTTTGCAGTAAGGAGACTGTGGAAGATTGTGGGTTCGCTTCCCAGTTCCTCCCTGTGTGGATAGCGCTTTGAGTACTGAGAAAAGCGCTATATAAATGTAATGAATTATTATTATTATTATTAAAAACAGCGTGAATGTATGTTTTTTTCAATTACAAAAACAAAGACAAATCCTGAGTACATAGTCTCACGATGAACATATTTCAATAGTGTGAAGGAACAATTTTCAAGAAGAGCACAGGCAAGAAGGATTTAAAAGTGCAGAGTAATAACAGTGGGTATACACAAGACAGTTTGGTTTTAAATTAATTCTGCTGGAAGTATTTTCTGACTTTATTGATCTGCACAAATACTATGCGAAAGTAAACCTTTTTTTCATTAGATTTAATGGGAATCTCCCTAATATTTTGTGGTATGCCAGGTGGTTTGACAACAAGTTCACAACAGGTTTAGGCCATTCACTTTTTAATTCTACAGGAAGGCTGAGGATGTTTTGCATTAAAACCAAGAAACTTTGGTTTGTATGAAAGCATTACAGAACTCAATTGAATTGAATATGGAAAGCACAATGATTTGTGTTTTATAAAGGACAGAGCCTCATAATGAACAGTTAGATTAGGCGATGAAGAATAGCAGCTTTTTTGATTCATGTAAAATCTGAACTTATGTGGAAATGCAGCATGCACAGGTTGTGAAGATATAATGGCTCAAAATATAAGAAAGAAAGAAAGAAAGAAAGAAAGAAAGAAAGAAAGAAAGAAAGAAAGAAAGAAAGAAAGAAAGAAAGAAAGAAGGTTACTGCTACTTTTCTCTATCTAGGATGAAAATGATTAACAAAGGGTAACCACAGGTGCACAATATTAATTCAAGAGGCCAGCAAATCAAAAATCACTTCTAGGACATCTTGGCATCCCCTCTCATATCTACAACATTCCACTAAGTTACAGGTAAGGATGGAAAGGCTTGTTTCAAGAATGGTATTACACAGGAATACAGGTTTCAGATTGTACATGGCCACAGGCCCCGATGCCACCTTTCTGTACCCACAGCAGACACACTTAATATCATTTTAAAAATATTAACAGCTGACACATGGCTCAAATTAATGGAAAGAAACTGAAGAGCATGCTGTATTTCAAAATTACTGAATTTATTAGTGAACATATTTGCCGCAAGGAATAAAGATAAAAACTAAGATAAAGAGAACAATACAAATAGTAAGAAACACACAGTCGTATAATGTCCTCATAATGAAGCGGACTATTCAGTAATTAAGATCTGATGTTGAAGTATAATGTACACGGTGACACATGGTGTTTCATCAAAGTGCACCTGTGCCATTGCTTGTTCTCTGTTTATATAACCTGGAAATACTGTAGAATGCTGTGCTGTTCCCTTATTCTGGATAACATCAACTGTGATTGTCATTCATGTAAAGCTGTCAGCATACATTGATAAGAAAGGGAAATGACATGCCAGTTGTCTGCTTTGAGAATGTATTTTACTGTTTTGCGACTGCTCTCTTTAAAACACACCCATCATCCGGGCTCATGTGCTTCATGTGCTGGATTCCAGATGCTGACTGTTTCTCCCAAAAACAGCAGCTAAAGTTATTCAAAGTAGAAGCATGCAGACAAACCCTACACGACAGTTTACAGAGTAATTATTTCAAATCAGCTCCAGCTTGCAACTTCAATTACGCAAGTTTAGGGAGATAGTGCTACAGTGATGAGGCTTGGGGTCTTGGTGGGTGGCACTCTTTCATCTCGTACTCAAGCTGCACTTTATTGTGGGGATTTCAATCAGGGTTAACAGCAGCAAGAAAATCTTACAATCCTGAAATAGGTTTGCAGTTGAATGGCAGTTCAATGCTATGTCTGGTCTGCAGCCACCCACAGCCATCTCTCCTCATGGGATTTACTTGCTGGGAAACAGGTGTGCCAGGCAGGATGATAAGAAAAAAAATGAGGGTGAGTTTGGGAGATAATGGCTGTTTGGAGGGCTGTGAAGAGGCGCAAAGGGGCATGCAAGTACACAGAGTTAATACAGTGGGCTAGCTCTGCTTACCTTTCTAAAGTATGCTACTCAGGGGGGATTCCAATGTCTTCGAGCATAAAACATGAGTATTCATTGCTATTCATGCAATAAAAGTAATTTGTGCTCATGTATTAATATTTTTATATCAATGTCCTGATGAATATGCTCAACTAGTGGGCAAAAAAGACTATCCTAAAACAAAAATAATTATACAATTGTACAAAATATAACAATTGTAGCCACACAAAGCTGCAAATGAGCATTGTTGTGACTAAATGAAAATGATACAATTCTGGACTTAAGATTTTTGTAGTAAGAGACACCCGATAACAAAACAAAGATTATCTTCAACTGGATAAAGAAGCACAGAATCCGCTACTACAACACTAATAACAACACACATCTGTACCCAAATTCCCCTCATAGAGTAGAAAAACTAAAGTAACAAGACAAACCCCAGTCCCTAAGTAGGAACAGTGAATTGGGCCTTTATTTGTGCTGTTTGGCCTTAGTTTTCTTCGTCTCTCAAAGCCAGGTCTTGTTCACAGGTGTGCAGTAAAGGAAGCCTGATAGCGTCTCATGAGATGTCATTGTAAACCATTTAGTTTGAAGCCATTATATTAATTTGAAATTCTCTCTGTAGCATTTTTTTTCTCTGATATCACTTTAGAGACACTCTTAAGGCATCCTTTTTCTTTGCTGTACACAATAGCTTAGAATGGAGTTGCACATCTATGGCCTGTGTTGTCCATGTCTCGAGGACGGTTACCAGAAAAACTGTTGTTCTGCCTACTCTCTGAGTCACGTAAAACTACAGGAGAGGCCGGCGAGATACTTTATCATAGAACACACGCTAGATCCTCAGAGATCATATTGCATAGCATTTCTAGATACTAAAACTTTCAAAAAATGTATAAAAAAGTGTTTGCTAGATGGTTGATGTTGGCTACTATACTTTCACTATAAATTCATTCATTAAATTTGCTTTAGGATTCAGGAGGGTTGCTTCTGAGAAGAAAAGTGACTTTTTCTTTAGAGACAGGCTATAAAATAATCCTTATCCTGTGTGGAGACACACTAAGAGTCAGAAAGTCCCGATTCTGACATTCAAGATGTTTTACGTGCTTATATAGGTAGAAGGTGACGAATTCTGGAAAAATATAGAACTATACACCACAGCCTTTTGTATGTCAGTTAGTTCAGCCTTTGTAGCAAGTGTTAAAAAAAGCAATAAAACACAGCCCTTTTAAAGGCCACTCATTATCAGGAATACAGGAAACTTTTAAAAAAGTAACTGCCAGCCATTTTCCTTGGGATCAACTTCATTGTGCCCCAACCTTTTTTTTTTTTTCTACATTTTGATATTTTGCCTTCTCGAAAACAGGCTAGGCAGAGTGGAAAACAGGAAATGCTCCCTCAGAAAGGCTGAGAGGTGTAAACTGAACCCTTCCAGACTATAATCACAGATGACATGTTTTGGGAAGGCTTCTGTCTGCTTGTCTGTTTTGGCGGGTGAAATACATCATGACTCTCTCCCACCGCCACCCCCCCTCCAATGACTTCTCTGACACACATATTTTAAGCGTGCCCCTCAAGAGACAGCTTCATGATATCATGTGCTTATAAATGTATACAGACTCTGCCACGGTGGATTTACTGCCAGACTCCTTGAAAATGTTAAATGCTTAACGAGCCCTCATGGATTCCTATAAAACTTATATTGCATTACACTTTCTATTTAATTAAGCCGTGAGGTCTTTGGAGCAGTCTAAACACCACAGAGCCCACTTCAAACTGCATTAACCAGGACACAGACATTGGGTGAAGATTACTGTGCTGTTATAAGAGCACACAGCTTTAGGGAGAGAGGGGAAGGGAGAGAGATGTGTGCCGCATTTCATATCTAAAATTTGATTATTCACTTACTTTTGTAAATATTTATTTAAATAACTTTATATTTTACTCACAAAATATATATTTAAATAAAGGTATAGTTAAATTAATCATTTGAAAAATTGTTTCTTGAATGTGAAGCTTAGGTTCCAGGTTGAATTCACACTTTTATTGTTGTTTAGTTGAAGTTGACACAGTTTTCCTGTGTTTGTAAAGGTCTTCTTTGGGTATTCCCATTTCTTCCCATAGTCCATAGATATGCTGTTGGGATACTTGGCAACAATGAACTGGTCAAGTCTGAGGAAGTGTGCTGGTGTGCATTAGTGTGGCATTATCTAATGTTCAGTAAAGGAAGGTCTTTGGTCCACTATTGGAAGGATAGACACAAGCTCCCATTGACGCAGGCTTAGACAAAGAATTGACAAAATGTGATAGATGTAGAAGTTTTGAGATTTCCCTGTGCTGTGGTTCATTGTTGGACTGTCCAAGCAGGAGCTACATGCAGTTGACAAAGTACAGATGGATTCTCTAGACAGTGGCATTTTTTTTTTCTTTTTACTGTTGTGAATGGCATAGTGATGTAGTGGTCAGCACAGAAGTAGTTCTTCACAGTTCTAGAAGACTGGTGTTTGATTCCTGGGCCCATCACTGTCCATAGTTATTTAATATTTTCTCTCCATTTATGTATGGAGTTTTCAGGAGGCACTCTGGTTTTCCTCTTATGCCCTTAAGATATCTGCATTAGGTTAATTCTTAGCTATATGTTTGCTCAGTATGAGTGAGTATAGGGTTTCTATAGATATGTATATTTTAGTATATTTCCATGAAATATTGTGCTTAGCATTGTGTCTTTTGTTTATTTTTTATTTTTTGCATACTATGTGTTTTCTTTTTAACTGCACTCCAATTTCTAATACTTTTTGCACTGGATTGTTCATAGAAGTGCAATATTCAAGAATAAATTGAAACTGAATTTGAAACTCATTCAAGATTAATCATAATTAGCCCAATGCAATAATTAAATTCTTGAAAAATAAGATGCTGGAAAGATGAACGGAATTAAAACATACCACTTTTTCTCATGGCTAATGTGCTTCTCATATTGAGGGTGTATGTGGCAGCAGCCTGGGGAGGGCACACCAGGCATGCCCACACCTAGCAATATTTTGCTGCTTGTCACTGAGTCATTCCCAAGCACTCCAGCTTTAAGAAATTTTCAGGTCATTATGGTAGCTTGAACCAATAATCTTACTCATTTATGTACTACTAGTATTCAAAAGGTTCACTGCTACCATCCGGCATAATGCCTACAATACTGGAACTGCTACACCATTTCATTGGTCAGTCACACTCATGGCTCTGCATTTACTTGTGAGAAAAGGTAATAAAACACCTTGATTTGGTGGAAGGTTTTCAACTCCCTGGCAGAAAGCAAAAGATACGTTTTGGTTGTAAATCTTCAAGTCTATCTAGCAACAATACACAATATGAGTGAAATTCAAAAATAACTTACCTGTCTACCTGCCTAATTGACTTTTTGAAGTTGTCTATCTTAAAATAGACAAATGTTCTGTGTAACTTCAACTACTAATTACTTTACTGTTTACTGTTTTAATTTTACCTTGACAAGAGTTACCCTAACTATAGTTTGTATATTTTCCTCTTTATCACCTCCAATAGCTGCCACTGATGGCAAACAGATCCCCAGTACCAGTTAACGAAACACCAGCAGATTGTGATACATGGGTAGGAACTCAATTTCATTGGCAGGTTGGCAATATTCTATCGGAGAGTCCAGCACTGTGTGCTCAGAAACCTCTTCATTTGTAAGTTGTTTCTGCTTTATAAAGTCTACCCAATGTCTTCAGTGCCAGAAGAACACTCCTCGGTGCTTTAAATGATAATAGGTATGTTAAATGATCTTCGTAACTGTAATAGCATAAAATGTAAGCAAGGAAAACAAAAGATTATTGTGATGTAAATGAAGTACCCTCTGATGTGAAAGCTGTTGTGTAAAGAGTAAATAAACATTTACTCAGTGTTTACCTTATACTGAAGTAACCTCTCAGCTCCATTATCTGCTGATTATAATGAATCACTATTTTACTGTCACTATAATTTACTGGGGTGATCAGACATCCCGGTGACAAAGACAGTCTTGATTTCAGGCTATACGTCCCGATAAATAATTGAAAAATTTGAAAATGTCCCGGTTTTAACAGGCTACCCATCTAATAAAACATTGCTGAAATAAACATTGTCACAATATATTTAGAACAGTATATACGAAAGTCCAAGGGAGACCCCTTCATACCCAAGCTCCCAGTTCAATGTAATCTGCATATAATTGTGTGGTCAAACCGCCGCGGTTGAAACCTTAATTAACAACTTGTGTTAAATTTCAAATGCATCGTGACAATGACCAAGAAGCTGACAAAAACAGGAGTTCTGCCATTTATTTGTTTCCACACTGTGTAGTATCCTATGTATTCATTTGTGAAAGTGTTTTTTTTTCTTCCCTTGCCCTGATCTCTTTCTGATGATGTTGAGATAAACCAGGCATTAAACAAATATGAATGGGCTTTGTGCATGGGCTTACGTGCCACCCAAGTGTCCTAGTTTGGGTCTCTGAAAATCTGCTGTCCCTATAATTTACACTCATTGTGCCCCATTTACCTGATGTCTGTAACTATCTCTCAGTGTAATAAAATGTGTCTTTCACTTCTGTTATTCTCTAACATTTGTCATAACTGAATACCCATTTTGTGAAAATTACAGACATGCTCAAGTGAAAAACAAATAAATAACAAAAGTTTTTTTCTTCAAATGTTATTTTGTTTATGTTAGTAACACTTTAGGTACTTCTAAAAAAAGCATCCATTACTCTTCTACTCTTATGTAATAATACCTTAACAGATTAACAGGTAATTATCAGGTAAATAATATGTAGGAAGATAAGGAAGATATGGAAAAAGATGATCTTCTGTGGCAATCCTCAATGGGAGTAGCTGAAAGAAAAAGTAATAATTCCTTAACAAAGGGTTCTTCTAGTCTTAATTATGTTTATAAAGTATCAGTAAAATAGGTAATCATCTCTGTGCAGTGTAACATTTGATGCTGGTTAAATTTCTAACAAATATTAAGGATTCACATTTAAGTATGCAATATCAATTGACATGTTGTTCACCTAAGCCACTGTTGCAAAGTGAAGATTATTTTAGTAGGCCACATTGCACTTTACTGATGCTTTGCAAGTGTATTATCACCAAAAGAAGCCTTTGTTAAGGTCTTGGTACATAAGAATAAATGTGTAACAGATGTATTTTCACAGAACCTAAACTAAAGTGTTACCGTTATTTAACTGGCAATTGCAAATTGTCACTGTGTGTGAATATGAGTTGCATTTTAATGTGTGTGTGTGAGTGACAGTAGTCTCTGTGATAGACTAGAGTTCTTTCCAGGCCTGTTTTCTGCCATTTGTCAAATCCCGATGACATAATTTTTACCTCCCACAGCCTTGAAATGTATTGAGAAGGTTCTAGAACCTACCTACTGAACTCAGTCCATTGAGGGCTACTCAAACACATCTGAATGTTATGTCATGTGCAAATTTTCTAAGTAGCTTGGTTTTAGCATAATATCCTTAATGGTAAAACTTTATGTACAGTATCTTACAGTGGAGCACATACAGATAAAAACAGAACAAAATAAGCATGTAAACATATGGCAAAGAATAAAACAGAATGCAGAGAAAAGCAATCATTATTGGATAATCAGAAGGAAAAAATACAGCTGTGGGCATATCACTGCTGTAAATCTAGTAAAGCTACCGGACAGATTTGAAAAAGAAGAAGAAGAAGAAGAAGAAGAAGAAGAAGAAGAAGAAGAAGAAGAAGAAGAAGAAGAAGAAGAAGAAGGGAAAAGTTCTGGCCTGGAGTAGCAAAGAAGTGTCGTCATGTTGTGAATACATAGGTGTGGCCACAGCACTGCGTCATCACATTTGTCTGTCTAGTTCTCAGATTTGGGTGACTTCCAGTCAGTATGCATTACAAGGGTTACTGTAGTAGGGTTATATTTGGATTCTTCTAGGCTGCGGTCCAATTATTACTGGCAGTGTACAGCTATTGCAGCCCCTACACACAACTTTTACTTTCTCCTGAACACTGTGGTTTTGGCTCACATGAACAGATTTCAGTTAATTTGAAAAAGGCAGCATATATATAAAAAAAAGAATCAGAAATGATTAATGCAGCATAGAATACAGGACCTTACTACTGGACAGGCCAAAAAAATGAAAACAGCATAAGAGACCACCTGAAGCCTGCAGAGAAAATGAGCCCAGCAGGCCTTTGTAATCACTGGGGCATGTGAGTCAGGGTGAGTTTGGTCTCCAGGCCTAAAAAACAGCCAAATGTCTCAACAGCACATCCAAGGCACATTAGGGACTTGGGAAGAGCACTGTAAGTTGAGAAAGGGAATCATGGAGGTGTGCATAAGCAAAAAATTGCAAAATCTAATCTTGGGAGAATAGAGAAAGAGTACAGTATATATGATTTTACACTTTATTATTGCTAATGTTTTTGTTAATTTTGAATTATTTTAACTGATCCATTGACCCTGTTTGTTTTCCATCCATCCATTTTCCAACCCGCTGAATCCAAACAGGGTCACGGGGGTCTGCTGGAGCCAATCCCAGCCAACACAGGGCACAAGGCAGGGAACCAATCCCGGGCAGGGTGCCAACCCACCGCAGCCCTGTTTGTTTTGTGATTATCCAATACATACTTACTCGCAGTCTGGAGTAGTCTCTGAATGAGATGCCACCCCATTACAGGCTCCATTCCCACAAACAAAATGTAAAAGTTTGCAAATGACGTAAAAGCATGCCTTTGGTTTGTGGAAGAAAACAAGAATCCACAGAGGAAGCTCATATAAAAATGAAGAATACATGTAAACTCCAAACAGATGGCATCCAAGTCATGAATTAAATCTTGGGTCGAAGCAGCACCATTGCTTTACCCTTTTTAATGCCATTAATTAAATATTCATTTTTTGTGTCAAAACGTATTTTATGTTGTAATAATTATACTTAATTAAATTGATGCTCTTTATTGTAATATTTTCACAGTCTTGCTGGAGTGAGAACAGTAAAAGTGAACTGGAACTAAAATAAAGTTGGAGGGTGAAAACGTAAAAGAATGACAGAAAAGGAGATACTGGAGCAGGGAAAAGGAAAGAGAAGTAAGGAGGTAAGGGAGGGGTGAATAAAAATGGCAAAAAATAAAAGTAAGACTTGTGCTATCACTTTATGTGTTTCTATGTGCCATGTATTGTTTTGTAATTTAGATTACTATGTTTACAGTATTCTTTTGGCATATCGACCGAAATTAAAGTAATAATGGCAAATTCATTGAAAGAATAAGAGCGAGATTAAGGATGAAAGAAAGCAAAAATGAAGTATGAAAGAAAGACTTAAGCAAAAAGGTAAAAAAAAGTATTACAAGAAAACATTAAAACTGCCAAGAGAAAGAGAGAGTGTGTGAGGGATGAAGAGTCTGAGAGCTCTATTAGGAAAGTGGAGCTACACTTCTGAAAGCCCCCAGACCGACGACCAGCAACAGAGCTGCAATTGTTTGGAAGATGATCTGGTTTTCATTAGTAAGAAAAGCAATGGGCCCAATTTGTGAACCGGACTGCTCACTCGCCTGATGTGCAAGCCCCCCCAAGCCGTGTTACTTGCTGGCAGCTTGACGATGCTGCTTCCCATGTTACCTTACAGACCCTCAGTTGTTTCAAGTTAATGTGGGCCTTTGCTATTATAAAAGACGCCCAGAATGATTCAAAACAACAGACTCCTGCAACCCAAAGTATAGAGGTCAGGGAGCAGATGAGATGATAGAGATCACTAAAAGTGGTAATGGGATGGTGGCTGCTGATTTATTAGAGGAAAACCATTTCGACCTCCTTTTGCATCCTGGAGAAACCTACTGCACAATTTGATCTTATTAATGGTTGTTATGTGAATGCCAAGTAGTAGATGCTGCTGCTACTCAGGAGAGAACTGACAACTGTCCTGCTGGAATGTTCTTCAGTTAAGAATAGAGTGATAAGTATGTTCCACTGCAGGACAGCAACAGAAACAACATAAAGTTTATAAATAAAGTTTGTTAATGCAATTATCTAATCAGTCAATCACATGGCAGTAACTTGATATATTTCGGCATATAGACATTGTCAAGAAAACCTGCTGAAGTTCAAACAGAGCATCAGAAAGGGAAGGAAAAGAGATTTAAGCGACTTTGAATGTGGCATGGTTGTCGGTGCCAGACGGGCTGGTCTGAGTGTTTTAGAAACTGTTGATTTTAACCAGAACCATCTGTAGGGTTCACAGAGCTTTGTCTGAAAAAGGGAAAATATCCAGTGAGCAGCAGTTATCTGGGTGAAAAAGCCTTATTGATGCCAGAGATCAGATGAGAATTGCCAGACTGGTTTGAGCTGATTGAAAAGCAACAGTAAGTCAAACAACCACTCTTTACAGCCAAGGTATGCAGAAGAGCATCTCTGAACGTACAGCACGTTGAACCTTGAAGCAGATTGGGCTACGGCAACAGGAGACTGCACTGGGTGCCACTCCTGTCAGCTACAAACAGGCAACTGAGGCTACAATTCATAAGGGCTCACCAAAACTGGACAATAGAAGATTGGAAAAACATTGCCTGGTCCGATGAGTCTTGATTTCAGATGGTAGGCTCAGAATTTAGCGTCAAGAACATGAAAACACAGATTTATCCTATGTTGCATAAATGGTTCATGCTGGTGATGGTGGTGTAATGGTGTGGGGGATAATTTCTTGGCACACTTTGGGCCCCTTAGTACCAATTGAGCATTGTTTAAATGCCATAGCCTACCTGAGTAGTTCTGCTGACCATGTCCATCCCTTTATAACTTCATTGTATACATCTTCTAATGGCTACTCCCAGCAGGATAACGCACCATGTCACAAAGCTCAAATCATCTCAAACTGGTTTCTTGAACATGACAATGAGTTCACTGAACTCAAATGACCTTCATAATCACCAGATCTTGATACAACAGAGCACCTTTGGGATGTGGTGAAAAAGAAGATTCACATCATGGATGTGCAGCCAACAAATCTGAAGTAACTATCATGTTAATATGGACCAAAATCCCAGAGGAATGTCTCTATCCCCTGCTTGAATCTTTTCTGCAAAGAATTATGGCGGTTCTGAAGGCAAAAAGGGGTCCAACCTGGTACTAGCAAGGTGTACCTAATAAAGTGGATGGTGAGTGTCTATATTGTGAATATAAAAAAGTATTTACATTGTTTTAAATTTTATTTAATATTTTTTTGCCAATGATTACTACAAAAATAATATAATGTCAAAGTGAAAGAACAACTCTACTGATCCTTATAAATCAAGTTTATACTGTATATATGTGACCTCTAAATAGCCTGAAAAGGCAGCCAACCTCATTCCCCTGTTACAGTGGCCTCCCGGCTGGGTAAATATCTTCACTCCTGCCATCCTCCTGGCAAAGGCAGGGAACAGCATGCCTTTCTTCTTGGCCATTCAGAACAGTTGCATCCTGGCCAGGTAAGGAAAGAATCCTGCACCATCCCGGTTGGAATGGCAACCCACTCCTGCTGTCCATCACAATATATATATAAACTTAATAAATTGTTGCAAAAGTGACCCTTGCCATGCCTTATCTAATAGACTCTGGTACAAACATAAAGCTATCTCTGGGATGTTGCACAGCTGGCTGGAAAAAATAAAAAAGACAACTTCTTAATGAAGACAAAGGAGTGCTGAAAGCAAATCAAGAACATTATTTTTGGAAAACCTTGCTGACTTATATATTAATTCTGGGTGTCTGGTCACTGTCTGTGCAGAGCTTGCAAAGGCTCTGTGTGTTTTTCCTATAAGTAATTTGGTTTTCTCTCGACATCCTAAGTAGGAGCTGCTTGGTTAAACGGTGTATCACAGAGCAAAGAGTTTGAGGATGTGATGGCCCCTCAATAAACCGGCCCTGCAATTAACAAACCCCATTCTGCATGGGTTCCCTCTTGATGGCCATTTCTGCCAGGATGGGCTGTGTACCCCCACTCCATGACCTTTAATTAAGCAGGTCAGTTATTATCTGTTGTTCAAAACTAATTTAAAGCACCTATGGGATTTTGTTTTTGCAAAAGTTTTACTTTGATATTACACTCTTTGTGCTGATCAATGAAATACATTAATAATTGATACTGTATAAATGTGAAAAAGTCATAGTGGGTGAATAATTTTTATAGACAATACACATTATTTCCACAAGGTACTATTTAAACTGCCATAATAAACTACAGTGGTCTGATTCATTGACTTTCCAAGCAGCTATTAGCCACTTTCATTTAATGGAGCCAAGACATTATAAAATTAAGTATCCTATGACTTCAGCAGAATTTGTTGGCTTGTAATTGAAACCACAATCTGTCAATTTACCATGTCAACAGCTTCCACACATGATAGTCCCAGGTGTTGGAGGTGAGGAAATCCAAAGAGCAACATCTATGGTCAGTGTCTTACCATTCTAGACTAATTCAAGACCTTTTCAATATAGCTATATTTTCTGAAAATTACACAACAATTTCGTCATTGCTTCAAATAAAGAGCAGCCTCCTTGTTTCATAATTTGCTACATTTATGCCAAGCTAGCCTTGAATGTTAAGATGTTTAGCTTTATGACCTAATATTGTTATTATTATTATTATGATTTCTTTGGTGACATAATTTTTGCATTTTTTGAAGGTTTGGCACCATTTAATTGCTCTCTGCTTGTCAGTGGCCATGTTGTGTACAGGTTGCTAGTGAGATGACATTGTGGTCACATGGCATTTCATGTGATCATTGCCTGCCTCTAAAAGATGGCAGTATGCTGGCGCTGATGAAGATTTCTGGATAGACGACCAGTAACAGATATCAAAAAAACAGCATGTGTGAAATATTTTATGGAAAGGAATTTGGGAAAGTGAAGACTTTATTGTAGTTTCTTCTGCATCGTCAAACTTGATCTAAAGATTTTAACTTTGACGATTGGATTTCCTAGTTTGATTTTTGTGGTTTTGACTTTTATTTTTGACCTCCCTTTAGTCTGTTATGATTTAAATGCACTTCTATGGCAAAGAAGGTGTGAGGCGTACTAAAGGCTTCACAAGCCAGACCAGGCTTTCACGGCCTGCCTAGGCTTAGCTTCACCCCAGGCAGTCTGACCTCCCAACTCCACAGAAAAGCTTTGGCCTACTTAGACCAGAAATGAAGGACTTATTTTTAAAGTTCCAAGCAATCTTTTTAAAATCTCAGTGTCTTCAAAATACACAAAAATGCCCTGCTATGGAGAGAAGCCATCCAACCCTTTGACTACGAAGGACGAGCCACAAAATGAACCTTATGAAAGCAATGAATTATTTCAATATAAGAAAAAAGAACAATAAAAAGGCAAAATTGCAAAAAGAATCAACAAGTGAACAATTCCTAATTTACAATCGAAAGGTAAAAACACAAGAACAGAATCAAAAATATGCAAGAACCAAAAAATCCAAGACTTACAATTAAACTCACAAAATGAATGTCAATCAACCACTGAAGGATTTGTTCTCAGCTTTGGATTATAAAGGTTGAGGGCCGTCATACAGCAGCGTTGTCAGGGTGGCCCTGCCTCTTGGGGTTTTACACACAAAATACAAGTAACATAGGACAACAAATCATTGCACGTAGGTAGTAAATAATAAGCAAACAAGACAATATAAACAAAAATGCATAATTAACAGTAAACAAAATGAAAAATAATATTTTAAAAAGAAAAAAAGAAGACACTGAAAAGGAAAATAAACTGAAGCCAGGCAACACACCCCTGCTGAAACATGACACCAATGTTTTGAGGTTTCATCTACTGGTTCACTTATTAAATCATCTATCCTTTGGGTCATGATCCTTTCAGCCCATAACATTGAAATCAATGACAAAGGTTTATGCTAAATGCTTGCTAGTTAAAAATCTTAAATCAATCACCTATGTTTATAAACAATTGCTTGAACAAAAACATGTAAAAATCTCAAGATCTTTTTATCTCTTATGTTTCTGATTCTTATTTCTAATCAGACAAAATGGATATAAGATAAGTCTCAGAAGGATTTCCAAAAGCCATTTTAAAAAATGGTTTAGGTGCTGGTTTAAAAATTCCCCTATAATGCTGCTAAAAACTCCTTCTGTATTCAAGTGTCACAGTTTTAAAATGCCAATGAAGAAAGTATTTCTATCATGAATTGTTAACTGCATCTGTGTGTTGTGGGACTTTTTTAGTTTTAATGTTTGTTTTGTATTTGTTCTGCATATAGTCATATCTTATTTATGATTTGTGGGCTGATTGCTAATTGCATGTGATGTCACAACTCTTCCACTATTTAAGGCAGTGGCATCAGTGGCATAGCTAGAGTTTGTGCCGCTCGGGGTGGGGCGGGGCGGGGCGGTGCTTCAATTTGCCGTCCTCCAACATATCTGAATATGTTAACCTATTTAAATAGAAAATTAAAATGTCGTATAGAGAAAAATTAAGATAGATTTTCATAGATTTATTCATATATAGAGAAACAGCAATAATTTGTCACATATAATTATTTATAAGCATCAACTAGACAAGAATATAGTATAAATACACTGATAAGCCATGTTCTAATTATTAGTTTAATATAATTACGCTGCGAAAACCAGAACCAGCGTAGTGTACAAGTGATAGGTGGGGATGTTTTCTGCGCAGAGCAAGAATGCATTCGGATTGATAACGAAATGAAATTATAAATTGTAAATTAGTTATTTATCTTCCTAGAAATTATTATCGGTGTAATGTTTATGTTTATTTTTGTTATTGCCTCATAAATTTCAACTGATGTGTCTGATGCCGTCACAGAAGGACAGTTTGAAAATTATTTTTGAAGCATTTGTGGAAAAAAATTAGAAAATTTGACTTTTTCATTCATGAGTGATATTTTTCCAAATCCTGCTGCTTACACATGAATTGTACTGAGCCTTTTGGCCAATAATGCCGCCTCCAAAAATGTGCCACCCCCTCCACCCGCCCCTAACTATGCCACAGAGTGGCATGCAGAGGTCGATGTCCAAGTTTTTATATAAAAATAAAGAACAAAAACTCTCATTTGCAAAAAGATTGAATTAGATATTGAAGATGTGATTAGTGTTTCTGATTTTGTTGTCTATTTATTTTAACTATGTCTTCTGCTTCACATTTTGGTGTAGTTTACCAGGATGTCTTGCTTATTTGTAAACGATCCTGGTCCTGAATTCAATAATGTCTCAGTCACTAAGCCCTGAAGTTTTCTCTCCTAGTTCGATTTCAGAAAATGTCATGTATATGGATATGTCATTTTTTCCAACTGCCCATTATTATCTCAGGTTGCAGTATTATAAATCAAAGAGGTAATTGAGTGCCTACTTTAGGTGATTATTCTTGCCAGAGCAGAAAAGACACACATATTTCTAAGATAAAATCATCAAGAAGGATTCAACATTCCCTCACCATCCATGTCCCACATGATTGAAGGCAAATTATCTTTGCAGTAGGTAGTACTTTTGAAAAGAGGATATGATGCATTTTGCAGAGCATGAACATGGTATCTGTTGTGCCGTCGAGGTGGGCCACCACACAGATACATACATTTTGTTAGAACCTTCCTACATGTTTTACCACAAACACCTTGATAGCATTTTCCCTGAAAAACAAAATGACTCCTTAGGTCATGCTTGCAGGAATGCAGTTTAGGAAACTTTCAATATAGATAATTAGAAACAGCAAAGACAGACCTGCAGTTGTAACAGCAGCTTTCTTGAGTGTACAAACATGCTCTAACATACATGATGGTGGCAATGTGGGGTCTTACAGCCTTGTTGTAAACCAAAAAGATGGGCAAAAAAAATTATGATTTTCTGCTTTATCCCCTTGCATGAAAACTACATTCAATTCTATACCAAACTTTTTTTCTTAAAGCTTCATGAAATTACTGAAGATGGACCTTGCCTAGTTCTCTCTGTATCTAATTAATTATGTAAAATTTAAAATAGAAAATGTAGACCCCGAAATGCATGACAGAAACCCATGTGAATATGGCCAGGTTCTGCATGCCCCACACTGAATTAAATGATCATGGAAATGAACCTGGATATCAGAATCTATTGGACACCAACCATGCCTGCTGCAGCACCATGACTCTACTGTATGAATAAATTAAGTTTCAATATGTCAAATACTTTTAGAGAATATTCTCCTTGAAATAGTGAATAGTTCTGTACAAGACAAAGTTTGATTAACTTACTAACTATACAGCCTTAACTAGCAATTCCTGATGTTGATTTTGTGCAGGCCAGACCTCTTTGACAACTGTCAGGTCATCTACTGGCACTATATGATTTTTCCTAAGGAAGCCACCTAATGAAGGACTAGAAGAATTTATTATGAAAATTCTCACCAGACAAAGCCCTTCACACAATATTACAATGAAAGGACAAAATAGTCGTCCAAATAAACATTTCTGCCTTAGAAAGAGAGAGGTGAAAGGTAAATGATTACATTGCAAACCCACTGCACTCCTAATGCTCCTTGAAGTTAGCTTCAAAAAATATCCAGTTAGATGAAAGCTACACTGTAGTCCTGCTTGACCCTCGACCTGCTTCCCAAAGCTCCCAATCTACTGTGCTGCTTCAGGCATACAAAAGAGGAGTCAGTCTTGCGTGATGACTGCCGGGTTCACACAAAGTTGTACAGAGTGCCACATTATCATCTTACCCAGCGACAGAGAGCAGGAATGTCTGTTTAGCTAAACAGAAACAGAGGTGTCTGTGTGGAGGAACGAGAGTCTTGGGAATTGGAGAATGTGGCCCTGGCACTTGTGCTGCAGAGGCGTCTGTCTCACTCCTGCTGGTCATGTAGGGTTAATCCAAAGGAACTGGAGTGCTCTAACCCACATCTAAACCCTTTGGCAGGTGACTGGGTGTGACTTAGTGGTCAGTTATACTACAGTGGTCTGGTGACATGGACTGATTGTCTGAAGTACAGAGTCTTGGTAGTAGAGGGGGAAATCCTGGGCATCAGGGAGCAAATCAGGTAGAATAGTGTAAATATTTAAATGGTAACACTTTAGGTTAGGTACTGCAAAAATGCATTAATTACTCATTTACTATTATGTAACTAGAGCTTAACAAAGGCTTATAAGGCATCAGTAAATAGGTTATTCATCTCTGTACGGTGTGGCTTTCGATGTGATTTTAAAATTACATATGAATATGAAGGATTCACAGGTAAGTATGCAATATCAAGAGATATAAATTTCACTTAAGCTACCTCTGATCGTGAAGTTACTTTAGTAGGTCAGAGATGAATAGTCACTTTAGTGATGCTGTGCAAGTGTCATTATCACCAAGTGTATGTTAACGTGTTGTTCCATAAGATTAAATGAATAATAAATGCCTTTTTGCAGTATCTAATCTAAAGTGGTACCTATTAAATTAAAACTAAATACTTGTCCAGATTTTGTTCCTGCCTTGTGTTTCTTGCTTAAACTTAAAAAATCAAGAATATAAAATTACGATTGCTAAGGAACTATAGCAGAGAAATGTAACACTATAATCAAAGGTCATAAAGTCTATCTCTAACTTTACTCCATGTGCCACTACTACAACTATAAAAGCCAAAGCATTTCAGAAAAGAAAAAAGAAGAAGAAAATGCACATATAGTGTTACACGTCTCTGCTACAGATATGTGTGTTTCTTGCTGCCAGAACAGACTCCAGTCTCCATTGAAACTGTACGGGGAAAAGCTGGTTTGGTAAATGACTGAGTGAAGAGAGCAAGCTTTTTGACTAAATAATATTATGTGGTGACATTTTAATTCTGCACATATGCTTACATGCCTATAAGTATACTGCATGTGTGTGATAAAAAGTCTTATAAAGAACAACAAGTAAATAAATGTGCTAACTAGAAGCACTGTCATTGGAAATGCACCTTTTAGGCTTAAAGTTAACTACATTAATTGGTTGGGAGAGGAACAACCATATGTGTGAGCTTTGGAGAGTTTGTGTTTTTCCATAAAAACATGCTGATTTATAACAGTAGGCAAGCCAAAAATGACTTCAGTATTAAAATGGTGATGCTAGCCTGTTCCCACCACCTTTACATTAAGAGAAAACAAAGACTTGTGAAACACAGAGTAAGAATCAAGAGTCTCCCTGCACATTATAAAATGTAGTTAAAGATGTTCTTGTCATGGTTTTAACATTTATACCTTTTAAAATGAGTGCCCCAAAAACTGAGTGTGGAGTATCTATTAGAGAGCGGTGGTCACTCTCCCCTGCCTCCAGGAGCAAAAATAAATGTTAAGAATGGAAACAGTGGGTGAAGACATGAGAGGAATGTGTTTTAACACTAAGGATACATTAGATTACTTAAAGGAGAAAATAGCCATAGCCAACCTGCCAACTTTGGTAAAGACAGGTTATATACTTTATTTTAGATTGAATGTGGCTGTTAAGCAAAGCAGCAATGGAGAACAACTCTATAAAAAACACCTCTCAAACAGTTGTGCCTGTAAATGGAAATTATTGAATAACTTTTTAAATATTTTATAAACACATAAATGGAAATGCAGTGCAAAGAATACCATGCCCAGTATACAGAAGAATGGAAATTGTTTAAAAATGGACACACACACACGCACGCACACATCTTTCTTCTGCGTACATATGAACACAAATGTAGACAGTTCAAAAATTGCCTTTTAGGTAAATTGACTGTGCCACTAAACAACATGTAAAATAGCATCAGTGCATCAAGTACAGTAAATCTGTGAGTAGAACAGATTACGTTTACCACACACATATATTCCTATAAAATTAATCTTAAAAATTTTAGTTGGTGCATTTTGTAGACATGAAAATGGAAATTACTGTAAACTGCTTTCCTTCATAAGCTGAATACACGGCATAAAGCATTATATAAAAACTGCTTATTTCCTCCTTCCTGGAGTCAAGTACACCATCAGCGTAGGTTTTGTATTTTAACAGGGCTGTGGCATTGAGGCTGTACTGGAGGCTAAAACAAACAGAACCTGCTCCTTTAGCCCCATGTTCAGCCACAACTATCTAAAAAAAAAAACAAATAGAAAGTGTAAAACAAGTGTATCACAGTAACATTAGGGACAGCGATGGTTCCTGTACCTGAACTGTGTGCTTTTCTGAAGGCCAAAGGTGAGCAAATAGTGGAATGAAACTTAACTAGCATCAAAGTTCAGTGCACCTGATAAGTTAGTCGGATGCTTTGCCTTGGGCTACGTAATCATTTCTATTACTCCTGTTTCACAGATGACTGGACAACTGCTGTAATGATATTGATGCAGCCTTCACCTGATACTATTAATAAAATCAATGTGCATGTCGGACGGCTGGTACATACTGACAGGTGAAGAGGTAGCTAGTGCATGTAAATGCTATTGTGTGCAAATTGCATGCTTTTGCAGGTGTAGCCCAGAGGGCCTAAAATGGGATTTTAGTTAGGGTGAATGCTATCGTGATCATTTGCTTAAGTAAACACATGGGAAAGGCTCCTTCCTTTGCTCTGAGCATCTGTTACTTTTCCCAGAGCAGCACGAGTAAAGCAACACAGTGACAACCTAATTTGGTATTTGTTTCTTCCTAATACTTAATGCTTACTGACTATATTGGAGTAAATATTTATGGACACTTGACTGCAAATGGTGCATGATGCTGCTGTCATGAATGACTGACTCTTCAAGTGGCTTCACTGCTTTGGAATCATATTCTTTCATGCATGAGGTTTAGAAACCTGAATTGTCTCTATAAACCTAAGAGATACTGCTTTAGTACCTGTACACCTCACTTACCGTGCATAAACCTGAACAAATGCTGATGTTCTATGAATTCAGCTTTTGAGGTTTTTTTCAAAGGCGTAATCTTGGTAAACCTTCATTCATCTAAGCTTATTCAGTTCTCTGTAATGCTCTCCATATCATCTGTCCAAACATTAAGCCTCCACATTTCCATTAATGCAAAATTCCTGCCTCTTTTCAACAGTAGAAAGTAGGGTGAAATGACACCTTTTATTGGCAACCTTGCCTGATGAAGGGACCATAGCTGCCTCGAAAGCTTGCATTTGTAATCTATTTAGTTAGCCAATAAAAGGTGTCATTTCACCCCACTTTCTCCTGCATCAATCTATGGCTAACACGGTACAACACTCTTCTTCTCAAAAGTGAAATATTGAGGAAGAAACTCAAACTATACTTTCAACCATTGGTCCATTTTCTGTGATCAGGATCACATGAAGTCATCTCCCCTCAATACCATTGGGCATAAGGTAGGAACCATCCCTTGCATGGTTCCTGGACTGGTAAAGCCCATCACAAGCCACACTCAGGAGTAAATTCACATTCAATCACTGGTCAATTTATGTCCACAATTAAAACAACATGTGAATCTTTAGTAGGTAGCAGAAAAGCAAGAGTAGTCAAAGAAAAACCCACACAGTTGTCAGGAGAAAGTGAACAGTGTTTGGGCTAGGACTTAACCTTAACACTATCATTGACAAGGCCAGAGTATTATCTGCATTCAGCAAGACCTTTTCATATTCAGAGCCCACTTAGCTTGATTACAATGTCACATGGAGCTGGAATCTATCCTATAGGATCAGACCACAAGGAAGAAGATAGCAATGGAAAGAACACTAGTCCATCATGCAGCTCACTTACACATATAGACACACTTACACTGGAGTAATTTAGTATCACCAATTAACCTAACATATACAGTATATGTTTGGAATGTGGAACAAAATGCACACTCAAAGATGGGAGGGCATGAAAATTCATTGACGTCACTAGGATCTGAAACCTGCTTCCTGAAGTGGTGAAGATGATGCACAAAACGATGTAAAGTAACATGTTATTAAACAAAAACATATCACACAATATATGTGGAGTAATAATCAATAACAACAAATAATCTAAATATTACTTCATGTTTATTCATTATTTCACTCTTTGAAACTAATTATTTTAACATAGAGTCTCAACAACTGAAGGCAGGAGCAAATATTTCATGATGAGTCAGCACATGAGAGTACATTCACCAACCATCCTAACCTGTACATCTTTGAGATGCAGAAAATCTACTGGCAAAAAGGAAGAACATGCAAACCTCTGACAAACATAACCTGCACCATTGCCATTTGCACGTGATAGAAAACAAAATTCAGAGTGGTCAAAATAATCATGCTGCATGGGCCTTTAAGAGACAACTGATGCCCCTTTAGGAACTCCATGCATTTAACACAGGAAGTGCAGCAGCCTGCATGAGAAATTGAACCTGGGACTCTAGCACTGTGGGCCCATGCTGCAAAATAAATATCTACTATAAAATAAAATGCTAAGGTATGTGTGTGTGTGCCCAGACCCTACAAGCAATATGATTGGTCAGCTTGTGAAACACACGAGGAGGAGTAAGTGTAAGAGGCACACTGAGAGTCACCTTCAAAGACAGGAAGGATAGGAGATGAACAAGTGCCTTGAAATGACAGAGTCTGAAAAGAACACTTTACGGGAACATGCTCGACAGAGGGAGTGCCAGTCAAGAGAGGTTCAGACACTTGAAAATACCAAAGAAAGGCCCTGAAGATACATGTAGGGCAAGATATACCACATATTTTTAATATATTATATATATTAAATATATTATATATATAATATATTATATTCCCTGTCTTCGACAGGTAACATGGCTGATTAATCATAAAGTAAAGTTTGAATATATGAAAACACAGGCAGGTGGCAATCATGAAGGTAACAATAAAAAATAAATTTTTGGCGCATACTGCCAATAAAAGAGCCATTGATTTCAACTAATAAGTAAATATTTACTGAGCTTTAATTTACTTCTTTCTTGTCCAAAACACACTGTCAAATTGTAGCCTTATTAAAAGCAGTATATAAATTAAGATTAGGTGTTAAAAGAAACAGAAAGGCCTGACATTCTGTCCATAGCTCTATATGGCCTTAGGGTCTGGCTCCCTTGCCAAGATGAAGTGACTTCTGAAAATGGTTTCATGATGAATGAGTGTTACATTCAGGAATCACAACTGTTTTTCATTGTGAGGTCTGACAAGAAGAGTGTTGTTTCTGAGCTATAGTCAGGATGAAACTTCAGAGCACACGCCTCAAAGGTACTCTCAGATCTTTTACAGTATGTGAAATAACAGTATGTTACGTATATGATATAATTATGAAGTATGAAGGCAACTACAAATTACCTAAATTTTAAACAGGATTCAATCATTTTCATGTCCATGTCTATTGTCACGTGAACATAGTGTACATAGTACAATGAAGTTCATACTTGCATGTTTCCTCAGAACATTGAAAAATGACATAATACCAACAAAGACATATATACGCATACACACACCCACACACACATGCACACACATACACAAAATTTAAAAAATCCTGTAAAGTGCATGCTATATATAGATGCACATACTGTATACAGTACATACTTTCACACACGTGTTTTTCGGGGACAGCTGAAGGACTCTGGTGGTGGCAGTTCTCCTTGGGGTTGGCACTGTTGCTTAAAGCCTTTTCTTCACCTCCCTCTGCAGGACAGAAGAGTGATACCCGTACCACCTATTTGCTGGTGTTAGTTAATGTATAGAGATTGGTTAGTAGTTCACATACCCAACAAAATATTAGGTTGGAGTAGGAAGATCTCAAAGAAATGAAAGCCATGCAGTGAGACCTTGCCATACTGTAGCAGAGCTACAGGTCTCTTCCTCACGTAACAGCTTTTATGGGGATAATCTGGAAGCTTGATCTCTCTCTCATCTTGTTCTTTTTCTGATCAAATTTTCCTTTTACTGATCAGTAATCACCCCGACATTATTACTTCTTCATTTTTATCTTCAAAATAAGGAACAGATTATTCTTCCATCCATTTAGAGAACTGCTTGACCCCATTCAAGGTGCATCCTAACAGCATGGTGAACAATGCAACAGCCAGTTCTGGACAAGGTGCCAGTATATTGCACAGCACACTTGTAATCACTCAATTAATAAACCAGTTCAGTAAAAATAATTCATCCAACCTATGTATTTTAGGGATTTTGCAAATACCAGAGAAACATCCACACAGATACAAACTGCGTGTGCAAAGTTACTCTTTAAACCTAATCCACTGTGAGACAAAACTATTCATCTAACCATTTATTGATTTTCCATCCCCACTTATCCAGAACAGGATTGGTACATATCCCAGCAAGCATGAACAATCCCAGATAGGAACACATACACACCCAGAAACATACTAGGGCCAATTCACCAATCCACCTAATTATATACTATTTGCAACCAAATGTGATTTAAAAACAAACAAAAAAACAAAACAAGCATCCATGTGTATGTTGACTAACTGTATTGCATTGCAAGCAATTGAACAGAAAACTTACGCTAGATGCTTTGAGAGTGACTGAATACTGTAACTATCACAAGTCTCACCCAACTATTAATCTCTTACTTTATTTAGTGACCTCATCATTTACAGTATGAATTTCCACAGTTTTGCTCTTAAATACTCTTATAATGGATAATCAGAAAGATATTTTGGCACAAATGCCCCAAGTATTACCCTGCTTCTGGTTCACTATGATACATTTCCAGCAACTTTAAGTAGCCATTTATTTTCAAGAAAGTATAATTATTACTCTAAACCTTGTGGTCTGTTACCACGTATATACTATTTTTATCAAAAAATGCAGTGTTTTTTATAAATCATATTGGTTCATAATAAGGGGCATAACTCCAGTGATTTTTTACATTGTGATGGTGAAGTGCACTAATGTAGTACATACAGCTCTTGATTTTTCAGTGGCACATTTCAAAAATAATGTTTAATTTTTGTGCATATTGACATCCTGCAGATAGATTCAAATTTAAAAATGTTCCAGTTTTTTCAAGATTGCAAGATATCTAGCCAATAGAATATCAAACTGCATGGTAAGGCAGTCAAAAGGTGGTACTGTATACTGCCTATTGTATAAAGTTTTATCAATACATTCTGTATTTTATACATTATTCTAGTGCAATTACTTTAAATAATATTTATCAGTTCTGTGATAAAAAAATTAAGCAGACAACAATAAGTTAGGATCTCTACATTTGTACAGATAAAACAGACCTTATTCGGGTGCTGACTATCAATCTGGCTGGGAACAACCAGTGTGGTAAGACTCAGAAGATGGGATTTTACGTTTTAATACCGCTGGTTGTTAACCCCCAAAATAGGTCAAGGAGGGGACTTTCCTGTAGGTCATTTGGAGATGGAGAGGGTTTTTTTTTTTTACTTTCAGGATGTACTTTTAGTCCTTTAGCTGCAGCTTCTCTATGCAAAGAAGCTCCTGGAAGCCAAGTACTCAGAAAAAGTGAAGCTTCTTCTCAAGCTCCTCTAAGACAGCTAATAAGCTCCTTGATGAATGATCCTTATGGATTTCTGCACTGCTAATTTCCGTAACTATCACTGTTTGAAAGATAGCCGGGCGGATTTAGGGTCCAGAAGGCCCCTTGTCTTTTGAAAACACAGGACTGCATTATGCTGTGGAAAAAAAAGGAAAGAAAGAATACAACGAACACGTAGTATTCTCTTTTCCTAAAGCCCACCACAGTTCATTAGCTTCAACCATACTGAAATATAATAAGGCTGTTGTGTGTTGAAGAAAAGCAAATCTGTCGTGTGTGCAAAATATTGGTTGCATCCAAAGCTAAAGGGTTTCTGCTGCGATGAAATAATAAGTGTCACTTGGATGAGTTTTATGAACCTAGTATTGCTTATCACAATGTTTTTATATAATTAACATGCCTTCTGTAACAGATGGGTGGGTGGAATGGTGAGTAGTTATTGTCTGTCTGGTTCTTACCCTTTGTCCCCATGTCTACATGGTCATCTCACAGCACTTTGGTTTTTCCAAAATTCTCAAATATGTGCATATTAAGTTATCTGGCTACTAATCCAATGTGAATGAGTCTGCCCAGCATACACTAAAATCCTGTCTAAAGCGGTTCCTGCCTAGTATCTGACAATGTTGGAATAGGCTCTGGCATCACTATGACCCCACTTATGACTCACTTTTGGAATAAGTGGTTTCAAAAAATGATGGGATGAAATTGTCCTGGTAAAAGTGTCAGTATGGTGTGATGGACTGGAGGAATGGTATTCTGAATTGGATCCTGCCTTTTACATTGGATAAGATTAAATTCAACTTTTTATTTATAAGTACCAAAATGATGAAATGTGGATTTACATCTAACCAGAAGTGCAAATGGTAATTAATTGCATACAATCAGATGAAAATAAATATAAATATATATTGCAGTGAGGGATTTGTACAGATAAGAGTAAGTTAAGAGTATATACAGAATAATTAATGGGAGTTAAAATATGAATATGAATATACAGAGTCCTAGGTTGTACCTGCATGATTTTAAGTTGTGGCGGGAAAGGATGAGTTGCCCTAGCCCTTGGATTTTCAGCTCAGCAGGGTGACAGATACTGGGTAAAAGCTGCTCCTGAGCCTACTGATGCTCTTACGTAGACTCCTGTACCACCTCTGAGAAGGTTAGTGGGTAAACAGACCCTGATAATGCTGTGTGCCCTCCACAGGCATGGTTTCTGCTGGAGGCCCTCAATGACAGGTCATAAGGCATTAGTGATGTGCTAAGTAGTTTTTATCACCCACTGCAGAAAGTTTTGGTCTGAGAATGTGTAGTTACCATACTGTGATAGAGTTGGTTAGAATGCTCTTGATGGTGCAGAAGTAAAAGTTCACGTGAATCTGATAAGACAGCTGGACTTTCCTCAGCCTCCTCAGATAGTAAAGACATCTGTATACTTTCTTGACCAGGGAGGAGGTGTTGAGGGACCATGAAAGGTCCTTGGAATGCCCAGGAATTTAAAGTTCAATGCTCAAACAAACCCCCATTAATGAAGATTGGGGTGTGCCTATAGTCTTTGGACTTCCTGTAGTCCACAATGTTCAAGGCCAGGTTATTGCTGGAACACCATATGATTAAGCTCTGGACCTCTTCCGAGTAGGTTGACTCAACACTCAATGTTGTTACTGATGAAGTGTACTATTATGATGTCATTGGCAAACTTAATGATTGTGTTTGAACAAAGTATGGGGACACAGTCATAAGTGAAGAGGGAGTCGAGTATGGGGTTCAACACAACAGGCTTGTGGGACACCAGAGTTCAGGGTCAGGGTAGTGTGTGGCTGTCCAACCTAACATGACTGTGATCCATTGGTCAGGAAATCCTGATACCAATTACAGAGGGAGGTGCTAAAGCCAAGCTCACTGAATTTTGTGACCTGCTTGCAGGGGATGATAGTGATAGTATTAAATGCTGAACTAAAGTCAGTGAACAACATCCTCATAAAGGTGCCACAGATATCCAGTTGGGTCAAGGTTGTGTGAAGTGCCATAGAAATTGCTTCTTTGGATGACCTGTTTGGATGATATGCAAAGTGATGAAGATCCAGTGTGGGAGGTAGGCATCATTTGAGATGAATGAAGACCAACTTTTCGAAGCTCTTCATAATGATTGATGATGGGACAGTGCAACCAAATGGAGAACATTAAAGCCCACTCATATAGATTGCTTACGTGCTGGCACAATGGTCATCGTCTTGAGATATGGTAGTATAAAGGTCTGGGCCAGGGTTAGATTGAAAATGTCAGTGAAGACACCTGCCAGTTGCTCTGCACAATCCTGAAGTACTAAGCCAGGGATTCCAGCAGCCTTATGCACATTCACCCAGCTTAATGCAGCACACACATCGGTGGTGAAGAGCGTAATAGGCTGCTCATCAGAGGGTGACTCCATTTTAATAGGTATTTCCTTATTGTCTTTGCCAAAACAAGCATAGAAGTTGTTAAGATTGTCAGGAAGGAACACATAGCTGGTTGGGAAAGCTGTTTTATTGGCTTTATAGTCTATAATAGTCTGGATACCCCACCACATGCGACAAGGGTCTGACTTGTCATGAAAGTATTCATCAATTCGCAATTTGTGATCAACTTTAGCATTCCTGATGCCCCTCTTCTGGTTAACTCTGCATAAGCTGTATGCCTCTGCAGTGCAAAGATCATCATATTTTTTTAAAAGACTACGCTGCTTATCCATAGCTTCTGATTAGGGGAGTTTCTATCGACACAAGAGTTAAGAGTTGTCTGACCATTTAATGGAAAAAATGGATTGGGACATGGGATAGATATGTGTAAAAAAATCAGATTAACAATTTTAATCTGTAATGTACTGTATCTACATAAATATAAATTGATAATTTATATTTATTATGTTAAAATAAAGATTCACTCCATAATAAACTATGTATAATATTTTGTTATTACTTATTGTTATTAAAACTTTGAGATTATACATTTTGTGACACAATTTCACAGTTATGGTGCTAAACAAAAGCTGTTTTTTGACAGACAGTAGATTCAAAAAGTATTCAGACCCTTTCATTTTCTGCACAGTTTATTGTGTTGTAGACTAAATTTTAATTTTTAATGTTCACATGGGCACAGTGACCTCAATAATTGTGAACCAGAGGAAGTTTGGAACCACCATGACTCTTCTTAGAGTTAACCGTCCAGCCATACTGAGTAACCAGGTATGAAGTCCCTTGGTCAGGGAGGTGACCAAAAACCCAATGGCCACTCTAACATAGCTTCAGAATCCTTTGCTAAGACGGACGAACCTGTTGGAGGGATGACATTCTCAGTGCACACCATCAATCAGGCATTTATGGTAGAGTAGCAAGAAGTAATTTAAAGAACTCTGTGAGAATGGCGACCTTTTGAAAACATGTTTTCGCTTAATCGTTAGGGGTTATTGAGTGTAAATTGATGGGCAAAATTGGCAAATTTATCCATTTAAAATGAAATCTATAACACAAAAAGGTGTTTAAAATATGAAGTAATGTGAATACTTTCTGAAACCACTGTATACAACAAAATAAAGTAAGATGAGAATGTTGTAATATCCTCTACTTTTATTGGAACTCCCATAAACATATTTAATCAGTAAGTTAGAAAAGTACACTATTGTAGATTCCGAGCTAGTGTGAGATGTCAGTGACCATACAATAGAGGTATCTGATCTTTGTAAATTTGTAGTTATCTTACCATTTGGGCAAAGCCTCTGAGATTCAGAGAAGTACCTGACTGTTAAACCTTTGTACAAATGAGTAGTGGTCAGAATCACACTCAGTTAAAGGCCAGGTCAGCCTCTACAGACATGAATACCAAGTAATAGCAAGTCTAGTAGTGCAACAGACAGACCCTTTTAAATATGAGCTTATAGCATCAGTCATTGTTTGGAGATGTATTTCTTTCTTGCTGCTCCAAGGTAACATATTACACACACTACTGAGTCAATGGACACCCAGCTCTTCTTTCTTGTTGTTTGCACTAGACTCATTCGTTCATAGAGGACTGATAGGGCATAATGAGATAATTGAAAAATGTAGTCTGACAAAGCTAAGCCAATGCTGAAAAAATCCTTTTATTCCTTTCCTCCTCTTACTGTAAATTAATTTGTCATCACCCATAATGCTCTGGCCTTCAGAATCTGTGGACATTTTGCCCATGATGAGAAAGTACCTGAAAACCCTGACACGAATCAGGCCAAGATCCTGTCAGTGTGGAATGTAATTAGTAAGAATTAAGTAGCGCTTTGCAGAGGGAGGAGGTCAGCCAGAGCAGGGGAAAAGGAGGGGTGGGGGGAGCAGGAGGGTGTTGGATGGACGGGCTGGGTTCATTATTGAGCATTTTCTAAAGAGGTGGAAGGGAATGGCGTCATGTTTACACCAGGTCACTGCTGCCAGGGCCATAGTCAAAGATGTGACCTTTCCCTTGTGTCGGCCTCACAGGTCAACTTTCTACTCTCAGGCTGCCGAGACACACAACTACCCACATACACTGCTCACACCTCTCCTAACCAAGCAAAGCCTTTCATATGTTTAGTGTTTTATATTTACATATGTCCTGAAGTAATAATACTAGTAAAAAACAACAATGCCAACACCGTGCCGTATCACTCTGGCTATTCACAATGATGTGACCATTTCCTGCTATATGACACCTACTGTATTAACTCTTTCATTTTTCACCACCCTATAGACTTACACTCTTCTGCTACTTAAAAACTTCTCAATTGTCATTAGCACCTAATTTTTATTTTCATTTTCTCCTACCTCAATAACCTGGAAATCTCACTCAATCCCAGCGAATGATATATGGGATTTCTAGTTGATTCCAAATAAGCAGTATAGTTGTAAGAAGAGTTTACTATGTGATCTGTGCTGTCCAGTCAAACAGCCAGCAGTTTAAATCCAATTGTCCATTGTTCTTTGTGAAACATGTGTGGCTATTTCTCACATGAGCAATGATATTTTCTTGGATTCCTTCAGTTTTTACCTGATACTTGCAATGTTATCCCTAATAGTTGTGTTTACTTTGTTCTAATATTTTTTATTTTATTGTTAGTAATGTCAGTTATGTAAAATTCCAAAGTCATACTGGATTTTTAAGGGCACCATGATTTTGAAATACCTTTGTCCAGAGGTGGACAGGACAGTCAAGGAAGTTAATTGCCTGGGGTCCTGAACCAGGAGGGGGCCCTTGAGGGCATTTGTTCACATAGGTACTCATTGAAACAACAAATCTGTGAGAATTCCCCTTGAAGCATAACAGTGACACATTGAAATGACATGGTCTGAAACCCCAGTCTCTGTTGTGATGAATGTTACTCTTTTAGTAATGTTTAATATAATTAGAGCCAATCTCAGAAATCATGAAGAGCATTTACATATCTGGAAGCAAAAATTGGATTGACACAGTTTGTTTATCTCTTTGAGGACTGAGCATTTTTTCCAAAAAAAAATTTTTCTGAAAAGCACACAAAGCAATGGTTTCCCACATAAATCAACATAAAATGTCTGTTGCTGCGTGCCGTGGCTGTTGTTGGCGCTTGTTAGATGTCTTTGGCAGCACTGGCTGTGCGGGCAGCTTGAAGGCCAGCAGGAATTTGTGACGGGCCGGCTGCCTGGCTGTCTTCAAGCTGCAGGTGGGTGGCGGTGGCAGTTGCAGTGTGACACAATCTAGTTTGTACCCCTTGTCATTGTAAGCGGTGGTCCTCCCAGATTAACATTGCTGTAGGTGCACGAATGTGTTCAGCATCATGATCAGCTGATGCTGGTCCCTCACTTTCATTTTCGATCTCTATCTCCAGATCAGTTGCATCAAAATTGCAGTCTGACAAGTCAGAGACCAATTCCGCGATAATATGCGAAATTTTGTCTACAGAGTATTTTGCTTTGCACATTTGCTTTGGTCTCTCGCCAGATGTCGATGCCATTTTAGAGGTTGTCTGCTCTTTGCTACTCATGCTAATGTAAGGAATCGAGGTTAAATCAATGAAGCTAACTTTCCTTCTAATAAAGAGAATCAAACTAAAATGTAATGGTGAGTTTTGTCGTAGTTTACAGCTGATTCCCATCCTCTAACCCTGAATTTCGACAAAAGTCGACATCCGCCTTGAAAGACTCACACAGTTCAGCTGTTTCTGATTTGGCTTCAGTCTCTCTAGGCCCCACTGTAGTCTGTGCACCACCAAAATCAGCAGAAGCAATTCAGCCACAATAGTCAGTGAGTAACAGTGGGACTGGGATCTAAAAAGTCAAAAAGTAGTCCCTCAGTTGCCCTGACTGCTCCTATCATTGCCTCTGGTGGGAGAAATTTAAAGCTGTTTAAATCTTACTTGAGATCTACCACATGCCAGAAGAGGCTTTCAGCTCAAACTCTAACTTCAGTAGTGGGTAGTAGTCGAAGGTCTTTGGACCTGGACGACACCTAGCAGCTGCATTTGCTGTAGCCAAAGCCTGCAAACAGTGATTTTGAAAGTTACAGTACTAACTTTATGTGCCATTTTTATGTTCATTTTTAATTCATTAATTTTTTTAATATTACAATGTGTAATTTTTATTTTTTACCATTTGCACCTTACATTTAATTTGTATTTTATTTACTTTTTATTAATTTAGATTTTCAATTTTTACTTTAGGCTATTATTGTTTTTCAATTTTCTATGCAAATGTTTAATTATTGTGGTGTTTTATTTAATTTATTTCTAACAAAATTAAAATAAAGGATTTGTGGTTATTACATCCTCCCTGTTGATTTTAAGGATTTACACTTTGCAGTAAAATAATAAATTTGACCATATTGGGACTTAAGGGGAGGGTGAGTTTTTTGCCTGGACCCCCAGGAGTACCTAGAATTGTCTCTGTCTTTGTCAGAACACTAATTCTGGTTGCTATAGTCTTGACATCAGTAGCAGATTGTGACATCATAAGCGTGATGGTATAAAAGCCAGTAGCGTGTGACTATCAGTGTACAAGACTGTGGATTTTTTTCTCAAAAGACTGGTTGATTATTCTAAACCTTCTCTCTATTCCCTGGCTACAGTTGCTTTGCTTCTTTGACTTTGGGTTTTGTTTCCCAGTTTTCAGAGTTTGGATTAGCCTTCAACTCCTGGTTCATAACCTGCAGCAACTTAAGGTTGTCATGTTTCAATGTGTTATAATACAAGCTGAGGTTGCAGGCAGTTTGATACTCACCTCTCCTTTGTTGGAACTGAGGCAACAGAATCCAGTTTGTCATCTCCTTCAGCAGCTAAAGCTACCAGTATTTTTACCTTTACAAGGGGCCCTTTCTATGGCTCTGCCCTACAAATGGTGGTTAACATCCTGGTGCTAATTTTACATCAATGATCATTTTTTAATGGATTAAAAAAAAACACAGGTATTGCCTCACCAGTTTATACTATGAAAACTAAAGTGGGCATGAGGAAAGTTTAGTGCACTAGAGGTGAGATATGTAAAGATGCACTGCACCAAGTAGATGGTGACTGCTTGACCTTTTCTATATTCCTTCATCAATTTCAAGATAAATTACTCATCTTGCTAGATAAGTGTTATTAGCTGCCATATTTTTTACTTATTTTGTTGTTTTTCTGACTTTGAAGTCACTTCTGTTACAAGCTACATAATGTAAACATCAGCATTTGATGAACAAGTGTCATTTGCATGCTAAGACAGGGATCCATCTAAGGGGAAACTCAGTAACTGAAACTGGCGAGGAGAGCAAAGGAGTGACATTGTTTTCTTTGATGCTTCAAATGACTCCTCAGCCTTCAGACTCCTTTTACTTTTCTGCTCAATTGTCTAAACCTCTTGAAAGCCTTATGGGGCCATCACAATTTTCAGCTTCAAGTCCTTTTATTGAATTTTTGTTGTCAGAGTGGTTTAAAAATCCACAGACTACATAAAGATAAACAGCATAATATCCTACCAGAGGAGATTATTCTTACATGGGACGGGATGCATAAAAAGCGAAACTTCCTGTATTGCTGTCTTTGGGTATGCGGAAGTGTTAAAATGGAACCAGTGTTTAAACTGGGAGATTAATTCCAAAGTCTCAGCCATTAGGAAAAGTCAGGATGTAGAGATATTTGATGCTTAATTTAGGATAATAGGTTGGACAATTAAGAAGGTAGTAAGGCATTAGGAAAACACGAAGTTGGGATGTGGAATTTACCTGTTATATCTACAGTGTGTCATGCTTTCACAGAGATAGAAGGGTACAAGGCAGGACAGACAGTTTTAAACCTACAGATGGTGGGATTACATTGGAAAGACTGGACTATAATGCAGCTGAAGACATATAATGGCTCAACCAAGATGTTGGAGGTCAAGGTATCAGGTGGTAGAAAGGGTCAAGGCATCACACTATCCTTGGTAACTGAACCAACAGTTAACCCAAGGAGTGTAGGATTCAGGTCAGTAGGTGAGGAGTAGGAAGGGCCCAAAAAGAGAAATCCAGGTGTGGCCAACAGTACGTTGGGGAAGAAGAGAACCGGCTGACAGGCTTTAGGAGATGGGCCAAAAGGAATAAGCAGAAGTGTAAGTTTAAGAGGAAATGTCCTGTCTACAGTTGGCTTAAGGGAAATAAGGCAGAAGCAGTGTGGCAAAGTCCTATACGGGAGAATCCATAGCTTGGAACTAAGAGGCGTACCTGCACCTTTAAGACGACTGGCAGAGTGGCAGTCAGTCGCACTCACATCTGCTCTTCATTACCTCCACAACTTACCATTTCTTTGGTATCTGTATTGACTTGATTCAATTATGAGCAGCACTGAAAGAGAACATTACCTCTGGGGACGTGGGGTAAATGCATCGCTGCCCGTGGTGACTACATGTGAGATTACACATTTACATAAAGACTGCTGAGTCTGTCACTTTGACCAAAAAATCCTATAATTGGCTTTTTTTTTCTCTTCTCTTCTAAAAATATGACATTTACATTTTAATAGTTCTGCACTGATAAAGGTGAAAAGGTCAGTCAAACGTGCTCAATGTAT
Source organism: Erpetoichthys calabaricus (assembly GCF_900747795.2). Lineage (NCBI taxonomy): Eukaryota > Metazoa > Chordata > Cladistia > Polypteriformes > Polypteridae > Erpetoichthys > Erpetoichthys calabaricus. Next base: position 126,055,179 of record NC_041401.2, read on the forward strand.
CGGATTGTTGTTTTCTTCTTTCCTTCCATGAAATGCTCTTTTAATTGCAAGAAAATAACTTTTTGAAGGCATCTATATGATTACAGAAGGTAGAGTGAAATTGGAAAAGTGGAGGGAGGTCATGCAGAGCAGAGAGAGAAATGAAATAATATCTCTGCCAATATGAAAGCAGAAATCTTGTGCATTTGTCTCTCAAACAAGCAAACAGTATCAGGAGCCGGGGAGCAGGGTGCTTAGTTGCTGCTTCACTGTTCTCACACTTGTCTTACATTTGCTTGTTGTGAGCAATACGAAGCACAATTTATTTAACACCTTTTGATGATCTGAAAGGGAGCACCCATCTCAGCCGGCCTGTAAATTTCACTTTTAATTGATATGCAATGTGTGACACATGTGAACAGGACCAAGATACAGGGCCTGTGCTCACTTCTATATTGGTCACCACAGCCCCTGTTGGTGAGGGCTCAGTATCTTTGAGGGTGCCACAAACCACCAGCGACTAATGTGTTGTTTTTTATTCTCGAGGGAAGGGAGAATAGAGTTGAATAAAATCCTCTGAGAAGTACAAATAAAAAGTACCGACATAACAATGAATACAGAATACTTTCAGATGAAGATTCAGGGCTGTGTGAAGGAATCTCAAACTCAGAACATGCTTAACAGCCATTTGAAATTCCCAAGGGCTGGAAGGTTTCCCAAAAATATACTAAGAGAGGTAACAGAGCAGCAGAGTACATTTTTCTGGCATGTGTGTTTGAAAGAAGGGACTGTACTCTGAAAAGCATGATAGCAAGGGAGGAGAAAGTGGGTTGTACAATTTAAATGTTTAAATGAAATGTCATAGTTGTCCCTAGGTGGATTAAAAAGCAGTTAATGCTAGTGTGTTGATCTGATTGAAACTCACCAGAGCAGATGCTAGTGACTCTGATGGCCAGGCTAACTAGCATCCTTTAGACAGAACTGTCAGTGTAGTGAAGTAGGCCAAAGGTAATGAAGCATCAGGTTGAGGCCTGAATGTTGCCTGGTCTCTCTGTTTCTTTTGGAAGCCGTCTGATTTGATTTGCCGAATATAAATGTGAAGAATGTATTTCTGCAGCCCGTTTCCTGGCAGTCTGAGTGGAAAGGGTTTGTCTGCAGATCACGATGAAGGAAGCAATACTCTGCTGCACTGACCCCATGGGAGAGTTACTTGAGTTAGTGCTGCCAAATTGCAGAACATGGGTACCCAGGTTACTCGTCTGAAGTAAGTCCTCTTTGTTTCTCTTTTTCCCTTTCTTGGAAATGTCTGCCAACCTCACTGATAGACTAATGGTGTCTCTGATCTGACCAGATCAACTACTTTAATTCATTTGTGTGCAGCAGATTAGAAGGCAAACTCTGTTTAAAAAGATTCCCATATGAAAATCAAGTCTGGGACACATTGGTTAACACAGCAGAGCATCAGGGAAGAGAGCAAATAAAGAAATCGACAATGCAAAGCGAGATATTGATCTGAGCACATCCTGGTAATCAATGTATCAACAAACTTTCTCTGTTAAGAAGATAAAAGCACAAAGGCAGGGCTGCAATTAGTACCAAGGCTGATATAAAGGATTATTACCAAAATATAAAGACGTTTTATGTTGTAGAATTGCTTACATAAAAGGCCAGAAATTGATCTGGAGTGATTATTCAGAGCAGCAGTTAAAGTGAGGTTCTTCCAAAGTGAGGGTACCAGTGCCATATAAGGGGGTGAGCTGTCACAAACCTACCTCAGAGCTGGGGCAGGCTGCAAAAGGGGAGCTACAGCACAAAAGGTTTATAAATTTGATCTTTTAAAAGAATGGTGATTCTGCAAATTGTGTGTTTATATTACAAACATTTTTAAAGAAACTAAAAAAAAATGTTTCCTTTAGAATCTTCTTCACTTTAAAGCTTTCCTCAGTGTATAGATATTATTATTGGGCTTCTACGAACTTAGCAGTCAAACACAATTGGTTTTTTTTTTAAATTTTTTAATTTTATTATAATCAAATAACATTCCATACAAGCAAGTCAAGTTTAACAAAACTAGATTCAAAATAAATCAACCCTCGCCCATGAGAAAGAGAGCTAGGCCAGCAGAATAAAACTTTAAACTAGTAAAAATAAGTAAATAGATAAATTCTATTTAATTGTAATTTTATAAAAATTTTACATGCTAATTCAAACTTGACATCACAACTAGAGTTCAATACTCGGATTAAACTGAATAATAAAGGAGCAGAAGAATTTGTTATAATTATTTTATTTCTTGCTTTCTAAAAGTTATATTAACTGCGTCAAAGTACTTTGAAAAACCTTATTGAAAAATGTTTTTGCGCACTCGTGTATATGTGCTAATAGGGAATTGCATCTATAAGCAGGAATATAACGTTCTAAAGCTTTTCAGGTAAGAAAGACAGAATTTTCAAGGTTAGGTAGGTATTTCTAATCATGGCAACTTGTTGATTAAATAAGAAGTTGTACTCTGTCCACGTGGCAGTAATGGTCCTATAAACCCCCAAATTAGATATCACCCCAAAGCAGAATGTAAAGAGGAAATTGTTCTGTGTACACCACAGACATGGCACCAGTTCACTTGAATGTGTAAAGTGAGACTAGACTACAGACATAATTTAGATCTATGGAAAGGTATAAAGTTAAACTGCACAGAAGAGACAGCATCAGTTCATACGGTGGGGTGTAGTCTAGGACTATGTCACAGACAGGGCGGTAGTACATAGCAGGGCCTAAAATAGAATCACACTGCCGGCAATTTGTTGATCCATAGCAAGGTGTTAAAAGACAGTATTAATCCACAACAGGATAAGGACTGGGGCTATGTCTCTCACACACGGTCACTGCATATTGGAACATAAATTGCCACAACACCACAGCCAAGTTGCTCATTTTAATCAAGAAGAAATGTTGGATGACATCAAAGATTAGGCATGATTTCACTGTGGGGATGACGTTGGGACTACACAAAAGAAATGGTGTCATGGGAAAGTCGTTACATAAATAAAATGTACCATTAATATTGTTATTATTGTTGTAAAGTAGAATTATATCAGAGAGAGAGAATAAAATGGAGTAAAACAAAACATGTGTCAGTATACAGAGTGATTTAAACTGGAACTATGCCACAAAAATGGTGCCAAGGCCTAGTAGGGCACATGAACTGGAACCTTTCCCTAGACACGGTGTTAATTCATAACAGATTGCAAACAGGAAGTTCACCAGTGAGTAGATGTCAGTTAATGGAACGGTATAAAGTGGGGCCACATTTCAGACAGACACCGTAGCATATCACACACAGCAGGCGTCATAAGGACTGTACCCCAGAAAAGTTGTCTATGCCGGCAACTAGTCAACAGAGTAGGTGTAAAAAAATACAGCAAAGGCAGTGTATACATTCTTTACAGGATTTAAATTGGGACATAATCACCTACAGAATATTTTCTATTCAACAAGGCCAACTTGGCTCTACAATCACCAGGCTCAGGGCTTTCCAGAACTACAAACAGCCAGCAAAGAGCAGGATAAACAATGAGGCAGCACTACCAGCTGCTGATACATGCACATTATTCCAAGTTCCCATTACACAGGAGGAACTGCATTTTAAATGTTGATGTTGCTTCTAAAGTCAAAAGGAAAAGGCCTATATTAGTCTTTCTTTCAGAACTACAGCTCCCAGAAGTTTTTGACAGCCGAGGTGTGATCAGCTAGTAAATCATAACCTGAATCTAGTGCTGTTATAAACATGGTGATGATACTCAGTGGTGTGCCAGATCTTTAACATCCTTGTCCAGACAGCATGCCCATTCTTTTTCTTTAAGTTTATATGCACATTTAGATAGTGTTTCCAGCTTTTTTTTTTGCAAAACATTATCTTGCTTAGTATGCCACCAGCAGATTTTCTTCTTACTTTATCACATATTCTGCAGTTTCATACATCGAATTCTACGCTAAGAGATGTTGTCAATGTGAACTCTGCATATGTCAAAATGGCTTTTCCTCCCATATGCCCATTGATGTGCAGGTTAGGTTAACTGACAATTTCAAACTGGTCAGAATGTGAGTGTGTGTTTGTGTGCGAGTGGGCTCTGTGATGGACTGGTATCCTGGGCTGTTTTCTGAATTGTGCTCACTGCTGCTAGGATAGGCACCTGAACCAAGTTAAGGTGGTTTGAGAATGTTATGTTATGTATATTTCATGAGTAGACACTCATGGGTCAACACGCCACCCTTAGCTTATTGTGACCAGTTGTTCCCTAAGAAAAAGGACTAGTCATTCCATTTTGTTTTTCTCTGGAACAGGATACTACCCTTGATCTTTGTTGCATCTCACTTTCTTATATTAAAGATTATCCATAATATCACTGAAATCAAAGACCACCAAATTAGGTCAAAATAGGCTGCAAAAGGAAAAAATAAAAAGGTAAAAATAAAATGAAATTGGATGCATGAGTAACATTCATCAGTAGAAACATCCATGCATACTATACATAGAAAAAACAACTACTTCTCTTCTGCTTCCTTTAACTCAGTAGAAATCTTTGTAAATATAATTTTATCTGTTTATATGATATTTCAAGAAAAGAATTGCCTTTGTTGTCTGCCATTTGAATGCATGCTTTATTGCAGATTTAGCACTCATGACCCATAGAGGGCGCTTTTACACAACCTGATGAAACACAACGCTGCCCAAACTCTTTTCAGGGCTGCACTGGAATGAAGCTTTTTGCTCTTACTTGAGAGCAATTCATATTCAATCAAGGCCTCTGAGACTCAGCTAGCATTTGAGTCATGAGTCCCACCAGCAACAGACTCAACCTCATAACAGCCTCTGAGCTTATGAAGTAAAGGTGAGGCTTGAACTGAGGCAAGAAGAGGAAAAAAATCTCTTGGTGCCAAAATTCCAGCTGTAGCAGGCGCCATTATTTCTTTGGCTTGCTTTAATATAATATAATATAATATAATATAATATAATATAATATAATATAATATAATATAATATAATATAATATAATAATAAAAAGAAAGATGTCTTTTAGGAATCCACAAGGCTGTGATAATACTCCTTGTAAGCAAACAATGAAGCAGTACTGTTCCACAGATCAGCTTTTTGTTGATAAAGAAAAGCAAGACACCATTGTATGGTTGCTGCATATGTCCACTAGCAAACACAAATCAAAACTGACCTTCGACATATTGGTTCAGCAGGTTTCTGTCAACACAAGGCAGGTGTCAGGACATGTTTTTAAAGGACTAAAGTGTCTGAAGGGTTTGTCAGATAGGAGACATCTTTTTATCTCTTCCTACCGTTACATTTTTTTTTTGATAACTGAGCTATAGTGGCCTCCACAAGTGTCTCCTGAGCAGTCAGTGTGTAAAATTGGAGAATTATTGTTTCAAGCTCCTCAATGGACCACAATGTCTTATGTGAAAGAAGTTTGACTTTACATTCTTAGGTAATTCCATGAGGCCCCTGTTTCAAAGCTCAACAGTGATATAAGGGACTTGGTCACTTAGTTTGAAAGTGTTTCAATTGCAGAAATATGTACATGAGTGAACCATAACAGTTTATAGGTTGTTTTTGATTTAAACATCTACACAATAAATAAAATTAAAGGTAATTTTGGAAGGTGAAGTGATTTAACTCTGGAACCCACTTCAAGCTGATATCTAATCACAGAACTTCAAGGCGTCATAGCATAAAGAGACGCATGGTGGAAATGGGCCAGATTATGTGATTTGAATATGCCAGAACTGTTGAAATGCTACAACTGTGGGTCACACAGGATAACCTCCACATCCTGATTGCAATTCTCCACTGACTCACTCTGCCTAGATGGTAATAAAATGAAAAAAGACGACCGACTGTGTTTGTGGAGAGGAATTCTGCTTGCATCTGCTGCTAACACAACTAGAGTGATGAGTGCACTGGTGTGTGAAGCTGTAATGTCATTCCCCCCTTTAACCCCTTTGACAATATTATGTCAATAAAGATAATATTTGACCAGGCTTACTGAACAGGTCAAAAGGGGAGCCTCCTGTCTTAGTAGAGGGACACCCAGACCAACTCATGTGGCAGATTAATGTGCCCCGAGTGTCTTGCCCAGCGAAAAGCTTTTAAATAACCCAATAATGTTCTGAGTGAAAATGGCCCACCAACTGCTGTAATATCTGTGATGTATCTCCTTACTGCTAGTATCTGAAAGCATGCTTGATTCATCCAGTGGAAGTGAAGAGAGTAGCACAATTAGGGGGAAACTAGCTGTTTACACTGCCAGTCCAAATGTGAATAAATATGTTATGTTTCTATTTTAATATACACAATATTATCCACCTTAATAAAAAGACAAGTGTTTGTATGTTCATCTGTGTGTCAATCTGGTTGCTATGTCTGTGCTATCCAAAAGATGGCACAGCACAAACTTTAGCACTGCTTTTTCAAATCCTATACCAAATGGTATATAACAAAGACATGTTAACTGGACGGAAGCACTGCATTGCAAACATTAATGCTGATGTACAGGTTGATTACTTTCATTTCAACCACCTTAGACAGATAGCACAGTTAGTACTACATGTTATGCTGGAGCACTTATGCTTTTTACATTCAGCAACGTAAAAATATACTTTCACAGATACAGTCAGAACATTAGTTCTAGAGCTAAGAAAGAGGGACAGTGCAAATGTACTTCCCAGATTCAACATCATAAGTAGTCTGAAAATGGAGCTGCAGCATAACCCAATGCAATGATAAACACTGATTATTCTTACTTCGATTGGCTTTTCTGTACTATTTATATTAAGTTCACTCTGTGGTTCTGTTTATTGCTCCTTTTTAGTTAACAATAGAGATGTTGCGGTCTGATGGTTAAGGCCCAAGCTTGCCAGTTCAGTCTCCTACCAAAGACTCACAGTGTACTTCTGAATGAATCACTTTAACATATCAGTCCTCACTTTGTAGAAATACTAAAATAATGTACAATTGTCTGTTTGTGGTCTGGTATTCACTATTAATAGCACAATGTTAAAACAAAACAAATGCAAAATGTACCAGATAAATAATTACTTTGTGCTTACTGTATAACATAATACTGTGTCATTTAAAGCAAAAAAACATGCTTTACATCATAATGAGGTGTTCAACAGTGAACAACTATTTTAATGTGCTTTTTTTTAAATAAAAGTTCAGTACACTACATGAAAGTACAAATATATATATATTGTGGGCACAGCTCCCCAAACCTGACACAGACAGACACAGGAGGACAGGTTTTTTATTTTTCTGTGGAAAACGCTTCCCAAATCGTTTCCCACCTTCTCAGCACATCTCAAAATACAAAATAGCACACAGCACACTTTTTCTTCTCTCTCCTCATCTCTCCTTCCGCCTCCACTCCTCCCTGCAAACTTTGTCTTCTTCCTCCCGACTATGGCTCTTTGAATGGAGTCAGGCAGCTCATTTTTTGAGCACCTGAAAATACCCCAGGTCTCCCGTGATCTCCTTCTGGCAGCACTTCCGGGTGTGGCAGCATTCCTGCCATGAAGGGCTCTGCCATTCTCCATGCACCCCCTGGCAGTGACCACAGGCACCAAAAGGGCTGAGTTCCAAGTTCCAAACTCGTGGCATAGTCCTAAGCCAGGGGGAATGACAACCAGTGTTCTGGGGGAGACAATGCCTTGTGCATGGTGTCTCTCCTTGTCTGTGTGTGTGTGCCCAGCCGGGCAAAACTCCCAGCCGTCCCTCACAATGCATACATATATATATATATATATATATATATATATATATATATATATATATATATATATATATATATATATATATATAGAGAGAGAGAGAGAGAGAGAGAGAGAGAGAGAGAGAGAGAGAGAGAGAGAGTATATGTATATATATATATTTATATGTGTGTATGTTTGCGTGTGCGTGGGCATGCGTGTGTGCGTGTGCATGTGTTTATGTTTTGTGACCTACTTAAACTAAGCTAACCAAACATGTACATTTCTGATATGGGATCAAACCTACTTGATTTCGGAGACAATGTGCAAACTCCACACATAGTCCCCATGTCGTAGAAGCTGGGAGGCAACAGCACTAACTTCACAGTTATATATATATATATATATGTTTTTTTTTAGATTAGCTTCATACAAACATAAATTTACATTTGAATGCAATAATAATAATTGACATATGTACAGAGTACAATGAGATTCTTGCATGTTTCACCAAAATGTAACACATCACCATTCGTTGGCACCATGTTAAACAAGAACGTATTTTACATAATGCAATTCAGGCAGCACAGTGACTGCTACCTCACAGACCAAGGATTACAGATTTGTTTTCTTGCCTCACAATGGTCTATATAGAGTTTGCATGTTCTTCTTGGGTCTGTCCTATGTTATTTGAGATTTCCACTGCCACATGAATACAAAATTGCTTCGTATAATAGTATAATACCCTGTTAAATCCATATTTCACTGGCCTGTCTTTTAAGATTTTCAGAAAGACAAGCAGATGACGGATGCAGCCTTGAGGGAAACCCTTGGCAATGTCATTGCCGCAATCACAAGTCATCTTGGTGACAGATTCTACTCTTGTTAGCCCTGATAGTATAATGTATCTATGTCCATTCTAGTCTCAAAATCGCACAGGATTATCTCACTGACTTATCTCTATATAGGAATCATAAAAAAACAACTGTGTGGGTCATTAACAGTGTCAAGCAAGCTCCCTCCTGACCAGTTCATCAATCTCAACCCTGTTTGGTAAAGCCAGATGGTAGAAGGCATACAGCATGGTAAATGCCACTTAGTGTTTCATTTAGCACACTCTGAGGATTACTTCCAGTAAAACAACCCAAAACAAAATGGTTAGAAAAATCTATTACTTCTTATACTTTTTGACCAGTACATTGAACTTGATCTTGAACCACCTTAATGCTTAGAAAAGGACCATTTTGTTGAAATTTATTTGGACAGTTGATCCTTTCATGGTGGAGCCTAGTGTTGCATGGCTTTTTAACTACCTTCAGAAAAATAAAACAACAGGAAGCAAACATACTGTGAGGCAAAAGACGGGGGGAGTGAGCCCCTAGCTTCAGAGTATACAGTCAGTGTCCACAAGGGGACACTTTGATAAATTGCCAGTTTATGGTAGTGTCAGGCTTGTGATGTCTTTGGGGAAATGTAAGGACTCTGTCAGAACAACTGATTGCCAACCTGTGGGCAAGACGATGATCAGTCAAATTGATTGGCTATGGCAAATATAGTTAACTGATAGAAGCAAAATAGATTACTACGAAGCCAAAGGTTTCAGAGGGTGAAGGGTCAGGCAAATGAAATGAAGGGGGGAAAAATACATGACAAGAACAACTCATGGACACCCTACGCTCTTCCACATTTGCTAATGGTTGCATGTGGTTCTATGACCAAAAAAAATTTTCTGGTTATAGACGCTGGTATTTCCTTTATGTCCTTAGAGAGCAAGTGAATGTCTGAGCACAGGTGAGAAAAAGAAAATCAACTATTCTTGATAGTACATAACATGTGCAATTATTTTTTCTGTGAATATCATATAAAATGCTTTGTGATAATCTTTTCATAGAGGGCTGCCTTAGGTCTGCCTAAGCAGGGTAAGCGTCTGATTCCCTTTAAGTGTTAATGAGATAAACAAATATAAGGAAATGGGCGGATGGATGCTTTTCAAAAGCTGTTTCATGGACATTTACCGATAAGAGCTCTAACAACATAAGGACAGAAATGCAGCGGGCAATTTAACCTCATGGTAAATGGCATAGGCTTGGTGCAAAAGATGATTATCACCAAGGTAGCATTTTAATTAGGATCGTGTTATTGTGTGACCCCCTAACAGTTAATCTCCACGCCACAGTGCACAGGCCACTTGGGTCATTCTAGTTCAGATTTAATGAAATGCTCAGTGTTCTTGCTACTTCTAGACAGCATTTAATAATGCAAGTTTCATGAGGCTTGCCTCCTTCACTCTAACCCACCAGGACACTTACATAACAATATTGTTTCTTTAAAAAAAAATCTAACTTCTGTTTCTGCACTGACTTGATGTCCATATGACAGTGCTGGTATTAGAATAAAAGCAAAATGAGCAGTAATCTTAGACTGCCCACTTGGTAGACCCTCTCATACCACTGTCCTGCTCACTCCGGAGAGTATCACCGCATATTAGAGCTACTGTACCTCACAATAATGCAGGTAACTCCTTAGCTGCCTACAGTTAACAGCCTTGACCATGTCTGCTGATCTGCTCAGTCCTATGCAATGCATGGGGTCCTTCCTGGAAAGAACTGATGATAAAATGGGTTGGTATAGTAGGCCATGCAGTTCATGCATTAAAAATGGCCCAACGAAACACAAATATACTCTTTGTTGAGAGGGAGAAAAAGGTGCAAGTCAGTAATTTACATGCTGTTGGAATTTGGTAGCCATTTGGGCATTTGACATTTCTTCCATATTTTACGCTCTGAACTAATGCGTTAGATTTCCCAAATTATATGCAGTTAAGGCCAAACCTTTTGCTTTACCACGTCTGTGACACTGTTGACATCTAAACAATACTGGCTTTATTTTCTGTTTTGCTTTTCTGGACCCCCTTCATACTGCTTCCTAATTTATATATTGCCTTTTCTCCCCAACTCCTTTTACCAGCAGCATCAGGCCATCTCTTGTGCACTGGTCCTCTTTCTCTCTCTCTCGTTCTCAAAATTCTTTCACTGCTAGTTCCATCCTTTCATCCTCTACTGGGTCCAGCTTATCACCTGTTTCTTCTCTAGACCGGACTGCTTCACGCGCTGTCCACTCTCACTACTTGGCCTAATCATTTTCGGTATCTCTTTCTCTTCCTCTTCAAGTCCTGGCCCATCTTCTGACTACTATATCTTTTTGACCTTGGCCCACCTTTCTATTCTCTGTATTGCCCTATCCCACCACCTTTTTTCTCCCCCTTTCTCTGACCTAGTCATCTTTCTCTTTTTTTCTGTCTCTCATTATTTGCACCCTGGTCCCAGAGGCAGGTGCAGCTGTAATTAGCTATTGTCGGACTCTGACAGGTCAGGGCGCTGATTAAAAAGCGCAGGGTGCAGGGGGCGCTTTCTCTGCCCCTCATTTCAAAGCCTATTGCATGCTGTGGCCCTTTCTGTATCCGGAGTCCTCTAAGAGCTGACTGCCAGCGGTAATCAAAACTCAAATCTGCACGACCCTTTGGGCTTTTCAGCTCAAGCAGCGTCTTTTCATTAGAAATATGTTACTTTATAAAATCGGGTGGCCGGCAAGCGGAGAAAAATGCGACTTCTTAAAGCAAGTGAATGGCACCTCTTTGGTGATTAGACGCGCAATAATGGGGACCCCCGCTATCAGGTCTAAGTCTATTTTATTGCTTATTCATTTAGGCGCTATTTCAGAAATACTTGACGCAAATCACCTGCTAGGAAAGTCATGTTTGGCAACCGCGGACACCCATTACGGTGAAATCTTAAATCAAACTTACAATAAAGGAGCCAAGGGTAAGCCTGCCGTATTAGCAGATAACTTACTGCGACATTATTCTAATCGGGTTGGAAATGTAAAATTATATTTTCGGTTGCCGTGCACAGAGTGCATTTTAATTAGTGCACATTTTTTCTCTATTAAACTGAGGCACTGAGAGAAATGACTCTTCTACTTCAAATCTCTACCAAGTTAAAGTTTTAAAGGGGCTTTTGCCATTAAATCCCAAAGCAACAGAAGCAAATAATGAAAATGAAATAATTTCAAGGCAACAGGACTGATATCACAGTTACTGCAATAATAATCTTCATCGTTATGGCTGTTATTGTTATTATCTCTTTGTTTTTTTAGTTTTATGCTTAGAGTTGTGTCCACCTATTGACTATTTTGTTGCAGTGACATGTTTATTTTTTCTATATCAAAACTTTTAATGTAAAATATTACAGTATGTGTGGTTTAAAAAAAAGAGTATGCCGAGTTTCAGAAATGCATATTTGTCAGCCCTAAATAGACATAGAAAAATGAATACACATGGATGGACATGCATACGTACAAATGTGTAGAATCTGGGAAGCGTGAGCATGCCATTTAGCATACACACTTGAGCCACAATGCCACTATAATACACAAAGATCATGCGAACATAGAAAAGACCAATACGCATAATTAAAAGGAATAAACTAATTAATGATTAAATGCATTTTTTATGTAATCTCTTAAAGATATGAAGGGAGAATTTTTATATTCTCATTTTGCTGGATCAAAGTTAAAGGAGTATTTTTTTATTGTAAAACTCTGGTAGCTGTCTAATAGATCAGCCATGCAATAATCAAAAAAGCAAATTTATGAAATGACACATTCCATTTTGTACACATACTTCTATGCAAATGCATGTGCAATTTATCCATACACACTGTATGTTTTATAAGAGATGTATGTGACATTTAGAGATACGCATCTGTATTTGCACACTACTTTCAGACTATTTTATAGTGGCACCATTTCACAAAATGTGGACCCCTGTTGCCAAGTTCATTGTCTTATGTGAGAAGAACCCAGTTTTTTTCCTCACCCTAAACATATGCCTGTCAATGGCTTCTTTAACTTGGCCTGATGCGAGAGAGTGAAGCTGTATGCTTGAGTATGTGCAGCGATGGTTTCTGCTTTTCATTGCCAATGCTGACAAGCCTCCAGTGAATTGGGAAAATACATGAATGGATACCTGTTACCACAATACTGTACATGCCTACAAATAGTTACTACAGTATATATACTATACGTATACTTATCAATCAAGATTTATCAATCAATTGTATATATTCATGAGAGGTAAAGATAGCAATGCTAAAATATGTCCCTATGGTTGTACATGCAATTTTTGTTATTTACATTACATGATGACAAAGTAACAGTAAGACAGATATTTCAGCAATAAACCTATAAGAAAATAAAAACTTAACATCACTTTTCTTGCTTCCTCATTTTATATTTGTTATTAGCTAGTTTATTTTGACATTGAATCAATACCCATGACAAGTCAGCTAAAGCATCACTTTCAAAGTAAAGAATCTTTCTGTCTGTCCCTATAATTATAGCACCAGCCTATGTATGTTACTATAAAATTAACGGGATTTGAATTAATACTGAAGTGTTCAGGGACTTTCATCCATTTCCTTTGACACGTTTTTCTTGTGAATGGTTTTTTTTGTCTAAATATTGGTTTAAGAGAAAGAAGGAAAGAACGAACCATGCCATAAACATTATACTTTGTTGTTCATAGTTTAATTTACTGAAAGAAAGAAAGAAAGAAAGAAAGAAAGAAAGAAAGAAAGTTGTCAAATTGTTTAAGATTGGAGTCCATTTTTTAGACTCTATTATTTATGTCACATATTCTATTTTCACATTTTTGTCCTGAGTATGTTAATGTGCAAGGATTCTTCCCCCTCTCTCTTTCTGTCTTTGAAGGGATCAGATGCAGTGAATTAAATGGATAACACGACACTCTTGCAAAGGGTTGGAGGAGCTCCCGTGACCCCTGCAGGCCACGGCTTTCTCAAATCATTGTTTTTCCAGCAGATAATTCCCGTGCCTAACAGATCTCTTGAGAAGTACATGTTAATTACTCGCCACCCTGCCTGTTCCTCCTTGTAATCGGTTAATTAGAGGTGACAAGCTGATGGTGTGTTTACCCAATTAGCTTTCCTCTTTAATTATCTTAATGACTGCGACGTTTAGGAGAGGGGCAAGCTTTGTCTTCCTTGCTATTAGCATACTAAATGAATTAAATGGATCACCCCCAGCCCCCTCTACCTGTGCCTTGTTCTCAAGCATTGTGAGTCTTGCTCTTGAGGCTAGTAGCTTTTGGCACTTGCTGCTACTGTAACAGTTTAGGCGAAACCTAAAACAAACTGCGTTCCATAGCATGTATGACAGTTCTCTACTAAGTTCTATGAAGCTTTCTTAAGTTATGAGTCTGTGAAGCAGATCTTTTTAGTTGTAGTAAGGAGCAAAAACATTTGCATCTGTTTACATCATGTCAGCAAGTAATATACTTTCTTGTGTTCCAGGGTACATTTAAAAAGGGAAGCATAATTCATTGTTAAAAATTCTAGTGTAGATTTTTTGATTTTTTAAAATTGCAGGCCAAGTATACAGGTAATTTGTGACAAGTGAGTTAATTGTATTCATTTGGAAAAAAAGCATTCATTAATCAATTAGAAATGGAAAAATATAACCAAATAATATCAGTTTTGTATAAAGAAACATCATAAACATGCATACACACTTAACACTTTTTTAAATGATATTTGATCGTTAATTAAATTTCATCATTAGATTTATAAAGTTATTTAAACATCAATAACATTACATTATTACTTAAATTGGATGTTCTGGTTGCACATGAAGAGAGTCACTCTGCAGGACAAATATTTCTAAGCAATTCTCCTCAAGCACAGTTACTGAATTTATACGAATTTTTCTCTGAATTCCTGAATAAGTTACCTAATTTTAAAATAATGCTTACATTGAAATAGTTCATGTTGACTTTAAATTCATCCCAACAGTGGGTTTCTGAATAGGAATTTGACATTGCCCCTCTAATGTCTTAATATTGCAGTACCATAACAAACAGATACACACTACTTTGCAAACAAATTGGATTGAGAGTCTTTTATGGCATTTCTGTTTGGAAATGCAACAGAACTTTAAATCAGAAATGAACCAGAAATTTCCTTTTTTTTGTCCCCATGAGATTCCATAATTACCGAATTTTTGATGCCAGTGTTATGTGCATAAAACATATTTAAACATACTTCCACCTTTACATACACAATAATATTTATCTTCTAATGTACTGTACATCTATGTGACATTACTGTTATGATAATGTCTAATAACAAGAATAGTGAAGAGGAGTGTGTCTATTGAGGATACACACACAATTGTGTTCAGTATTAATATTGCAGTTTGCTATGGGGAAACACCATGAGATAAAGTTTGCTGTTAATGATACAATATACTGTTTTAAGATTTCTTAATATACTGTATGGGCTGTCACACTAGTCGTGGTTTACAGGCTCAAACTGTGTAATTTCTTAGCCAGACCAGGGATTGGTGCTATCATCTGATCCTTTTTCCTCTGTCCCTCTACAGACCAGCTGAAGACAGTGCATCTCAGTGACATCACCACTGGTCCACTCAAAGATGACATCACTTCTGGCACACTTTGAATGAAGTTACTTCAAGTACCCAGAACCCATCTACCTGCCATATCAGCTCCTGCTCCGGCTTCCCTGACACCACCTCTTCCTCTAATCCACCATATTTATAGACCAGTTTTCATCCTGTTAGTCAGTTCTGTCTTGAACTTCTGTCTGTGAAAACATATTTTTCATTTTTGCCTGCCTTTTTCAAGTATGCGGGGTGGCCATCCCCAAACCTTTCTCTGTCTACTACCTATTTTATTACATTGGCATAGTTGGAAGGATTTTTTTCCCTTTTTGCTCGAAAATGTCATAGGAGCAGGTTCTGACTTCATTCCTTAATAACATGGCCACGGAGGGGTGAAACCAGGACCCAGGTAGCTGAATTGGAGGTGCAAGCTCAAGCCCACGTTGCTCTCAAATAGGATCGGTCAAGTCCTTCATCCCAGGTACTGATACAGCTTCAGAAGAACAACGATACAGAGTCATATTTCCTGATTTTTGAATGTATGGTAATCAGGTATCGTTAGGAACTTGAAGAGTGGTCTAACATATTGGCGCTGTTCCTGAAGGGGTATGGTGTTTCTGCGGACCAGCAGGTGAAGTTGTGCTGCTAGTGGCAATTCGACACTGAGAGTCACTGTCTTTGGCTGGTCTGCAGAGGGACAAGAGGAGAAAGGATGAGATGACAGTGCCAACCCCTGGTCTAGCTGAGAAATAACACTATTTGAGCCTGTAAACTGTCTCCGATGTGTATGTGTGTGACAGGGCATATTGTAAAATTGTTCACATTCATCCATCAATTTATCCATGATCGTTTAAGGTAGCTACATCCATTCCAAGTGCAAGATATCTCAGTCATTTTCGGTAGCTCTAGGAACAAGGCAGGAATCAACCCTGAATAGGATAATCGTTCTTTCAAGGGGCAGACTGACAACAACCTTCACATCAGGCCATTTACAAGTTAATAGTTAACCTAACATGTAATTGATGTTTTTGAGGTTTGGAATAAAAACTGGAGTATACAGAGAGAAACTCAGAAGAAGAACATGCACAGTCACCTGAATTTGTGAGCTAGCCTTACTCACCACTGCATCACCTTACCACCAATTTTACTACAGCAATCCATTGAAAAACTTTATTAAAAATGACTTATAATAATCTGTGGAGAAGCAAATCAGGCATATAGGTGAGCATCAGGACAAATCAGGAGAGAGTCACAAATTGTCTAATTGCAATGGAAATAGCTGAAAGTGAGTCAAAGACAAAGCACCACTTGAATTAAGCAAGTGCATAATCGACAGGATGTCACTTTACTTTAGTGGAGCACACACTTAAAACTGTAATCAAAACTCAGAGGAGCAAAACAAAACCTGACTGAACTCTATACGTGCCTCTTGCTTTATTTCTGTAAAGAATATGGAAATGGGCTAAATATAGTTTGTTACATCATCTTTAAATTAAAATAAAATACATACTATGCAAATTAGTGGGGTTTTTTTTTTTTTTCCTTTTTTTGCATTAAATACTGTAAAAGCAACTGGCATTCCTAATGAAAGTTGGATGATCCCTACAGGAATTTCCTTCAGTGCATTTCTCATCTTCATTGGGAGAGAATCCAGGCCTCTAAATCCAGCACAGTCTTTGGACTGTGTTTCTCTGTCTAGACTCTGTCTGGAGGCTCTGGTCATCTCCACCACCCATGATTAATGATAAATCTTTAAGCTACAATAAGTGATTGACGGCTTATAAATGGATGGTTCCAAGCACCCATTGTACCTCCCCGTCGGATTAGACAGAGTTACTTAACAGTTCATTTGACCATTTTTTTTTCCTTCTGTGATGTTCTTCTTAAGTCTGGTACCACCAGTCTGTACCAGTAACTTGTCCGTGACTTAATTCTCTTTAATGAAGATTAAAGTCCTGAGTCGTGTTTGTCACCCTACCTCCTTTAAAAAAAATCATTATTCTATTAACTTGTTTGTGTTCTATAAATGCCTTGGCTTAAAAGTACTTGAGCTTTTTTAATGACTGTAGTTTCACTGGGTGAAATCATTTGCACAGCACTTTGGGTCTAAAATTAACAATGATGTAGCTTTTCATATATGTGCTGTTTGTCAGGAAGGGTTATGATAGTTTAGAAGAACAAACATACATATAATACTGTATGCAAACATATTTACAAATACATTACATACATGTAACAGACATTTACATTACAGACACGTGCAATATACACAATGTACTATATTTATGCAAAGCACCATTAATTAACATAAAAGCATTCACCTTTTTGTACTTAAAATGCAATTTTTAAGCAGAGCAATCATTACTTTTCAATTAAATGTATGTGCTAGGTGGATGGCTTTTGTTTTGTCATCACTAAATATACACAAAAGTGACAGAGGCTTTAGTTGTAGTTTAGGTGTTGGTATGGTAAATGTAGCAGGCTTTGGATGCCCAGAGTAAAACTCTCTGCAAGCTGTTTGCACATTAGACATTGGTAAATTTGCCTTTGGAAGTCTCCTGTTAGTCAGTAAACCATCCAGGAAGAGGCACATAAGAAGAGATTTTTACTCTTCAGTTGATGTCAATGTTATTTTCATCAATGTATCCCTCCTGATCTTTGGATCTTTGGAATGGGGGTATCGCCATTGTCGGACATATGTCACGTTTATGAGAATCATAGCATGGCTGCTATGGCACTGGGAAGTTCCAGTGAACAGGGTGAGTTTCCAGTTACCCAATAGCAGCTGTGATTTCAGATTTTAATCATCTCAATTCCTATTTACATATTGATATTCAATGGCCTCAATAACTTAATTTATATTAAAAAATCCATAGATAAAACATGCTTTATATTTCTCTGCACATACTAGTATTCATTACTGTTTTAACTGTATGTAAAGGCTATTGTGTTTTTTAATTGCACTATATTTACAACAGTGTATACCTTGCTAGGGGTTTTAGGTGAAAATGGAAGGTATAAATCAAACTGAATATAATTAAGAGGTGGTAAATTGGTCCAGTAGTTACCCTTGCTTCCTCCCATACTGTTTAGGAATTATACCCTGGCCTGGCCTTTAGCTCTAGATCTTGTGTGTTCTCTCTGTGTCTTTTTGAGGTTTACACTAGGTATTCTCAATTGTCCGCCTACATACCAAACACATGTTTGTCAGTTGATCGGGGACTCTAAATTGCCTGAATTGATTCCACCTTACATTCAATGCTACTGGATAGACTTACATTTCCCAATATGGTGACAACTGATTAAACGAGTTTTGGTAATTGGATGGATGGAATTAGTTAATTAATTAATTGTATTCTTTTACCTCTCAAATATCCTGAAAAAGGGGGGAAATAATAAAGAACTAATATTAAAAAATAAATAAATAAATAAAATTAAAAAGCTACCTCCATCTGCATTACTGGTAAAACTGATTAACAGATGTTCTACATACATCAAGCCTACTGGCCCAGACGGATGTACTGATAAGCAGCCATATCACTCAGATTGAATATACTTGATTAAGTAAATACAGTATTTACTATGCTGTGACTAAAAATAGAAATGAACCATGGTTTGTATACTGTATATACATATACACAGACACACCCATATATACTGTATATATATATATATATATATATATATATATATATATATATATATATATATATATATATATATGTGTGTGTGTGTGTGTGTTTGTGTATGTAAATAAAAGAAAAATTTGCATAAAAGAAGAGATACATTTGCAAATGAAAGGAGTCTACATAGCCAATATAAATACATTATTTACTAGTTTTACTCAGCATCTCATCTGATCTGCTCTTAACAAAAGGCATCTATCCTTTACCACAAGGGTGTCCTGCTCTGATCCTAGAGGGTCATAGTAGCTGCAGGTCTTTCTTCCTGTCACTTTCTTAATCACTACAGTTAATTGACTTCTTTTTCCTTCATTTTAATTGCCTCGTTTTTAAAGATTCAATCCACTGAATTGCTTCTATTTTCCTTAAACACACCCAAAAAGAAATGAGATGTAAAGTGAGCCAACAGATTACCAGCTAAGTCAGGAAACTCAAACTCCAACCAATTTCACTCCAACTAGTTTCTTAATTAGAATCCAATTCTTATTGTTAATTAAACCCATTATTTAACGCAATAGCTTGTTGCTGCTCTCTTTTTGCCATAGTAGACATTCTCCAAAACTGTTGATTTTCTTTTTTCTAAGAGTACAATCAAAATGTTTTGTGGATCTGATCAGATCAGCATTACTGAGACCATTACCTTTCCTTATTTTCAAATATTGTAGGATGGACATTGGGTAGCTGGTCATGTGATGGCTGTTTTGTATCTCATTATTGTATAGCTGCTAATTAAGAAAAAAGAAACAATTAAGGGGTTGAGCCTTAAGTAGCAAGTCAAGTAAAATTAAGGCAGAAGAAGTTAATTAGCAGCAAAAACTTCAACTCCAACTATTTTGTCATATGTACTCTGTACATACCAGTTACTAATTAAAAAAAGTATTAGAATGACAACCTGTGACCACAGTAGACATCCAGGACCAGAGTTGGACACTCCTGCTTTTTAGTCACATAGGCTGGGCAGCATAGATTAGATGTTCCCACATTGCTGGTTTTTCCCAGTTTCTGCCTGGTGTTTCAGCATTTTATGAGTCTGAAGAAGTATGGTTTCACTATCCTCAAGAGGCATATTTCTCTATTAAATATATTATTTTAGTAGATAAAAAGAAGAGAAAAGAAAACTAGACAAATGGTATGGAATGAATAGGAAAGACAGGCTGTCTGGACATTCATTGTCCATTCCTTCCTTTTATGAACTGACTTATTCCTGTGTCAGGTGGCAGGATACCAGAGGCCAAGCAGCCCTGAATTGTGTCACTAGTCCATCACATCTTTTAGTGCTTGTATGAAAACCTTTTGGTTGCTGCTACTATATAACTAGTATCTGATACCATTTGTAGTCTGAAGCCAGGAATAGAATAAAACACGTGTTGACACAACAGAAGAGCAAAAGGGAAAGCTCTGCAAGGTGGAAGACCTTCTAGACAGTTGCATGTAGAGGGAATCCTCTAAGGAGCAGCTTACAGTAGGCAAAACATTTAATACAGACCAGTCAATGACAGAGGATCAGAAGAGAAATTTCACGGAAATAATTCTCTCCAGGACGCTACGAGTAAAACCATTACTGCAATACATTCTATGAGGATGTGTTTAACATATGCAGCACAGATGGAGTATCTGCTTCACATCTGGCCACTGAAGGAGACACCTCTGAGATCCAGCTTGTTGCACAGACCTGCCGGAGGCAAGTTTCTTTAAAACTTGTTAACCTGAAGTTCTCAAATTGTGAAGATGTTTGTGTCAGAACTCAAGGTGAATATCAGAGAGGTGGTCCAGTCAAAGTATGACCTTTGCTAGAGGATTGAAAATCTGGAATGCAGGGCAGTAACAGAGGCTCGAATTTTAATAGGTCACTTTGACCCCTCTCACACTGGCTCATTGCTCTTCAGATGTGAACTTAAGGTCTATTTGACACTGGAAACTTACTCTTCAAATACAAATTGGACCTCAATTACTATATGTCAAAAATCATCTTTACATCCTGCCTGAAGAAGGGGCCTGAGTTGCTTCGAAAGCTGCATATTGTAATCTTTTTAGTTAGCCAATAAAAGGTGTCATTTTGCTTGGCTTTTCTCAACATTCATAATGGCTAACACGGTACAACACCCTAGTACTACATATATGTCAAAAATATATTCTTCTGATCAGGATTCAGAATATCACTAGAGCAACAATGAGTTAAATGCAACCCATCCCAGTAAAGGAAAACTGACATGGAAAAATTGATTTACTCCACTGTTAGAATACAGCGAAACAAGAGTGAGTTAGTGAGGGACTACGCCACCCAGAGCCCTGTTGTAATCTGTTGGGCACAGGGCAAAGAGAGGTCAGGCCTTTATGAGTCAATCTGCACACAAGGAGCCCACAGTTGACAAACAAGCGAGAGAAAATCTACGCTGAATAGGTGCTGATAGCTGTGACAAGTAATTCAATGAGATGAGAAATTAACTGGCACTGCTTTGTCTTCTCTCACCTGAATTCCTTTGAAGAGCGCGCTGCAGGACAAGCTGTGGTAACAGCTCCACTTTTGTTCCACTCTGGAAGATTACACTGAATGTGCAGGCTGAGGCAAGCTTGTACTCCCTCCCCATCCTAGCAAACCAATACTAGTGTAAGTTTAACACTCTCGGTAGCGTCCCTGACTTCAGTCACCACCCTGGCCGTACTCTGTGCACGCTCAGACATGACAGGAAGGCAGGGAATTACAGTTTATAAAATATTGAATGGCAGAGGTGTGAAGAGTAGGACAGAACAGATCAGTAGGACAAATGAGACACACTGTGCAGAATCTGGAAAATGAAGTGCAGTAAGTAACAGGTTGACTAGCCACTTGCAGTATGGGAGAGGAGAGGAGATGAAGGCTCAATGATGTACTACAGCTCATAAGTTTCTTTACTTCTGGCTTACTATTGATCTGTTGCATACAGGCCAGATGTAGTTACCAGTGAAAAATAAATACAGATTGACAAACAAAACAAATATCTGAGTGATAAACCCTCCAGGTATACTGATGTAGATTACACCCCTTACTGCTGGAGTAAAGCTTGCTCCTAAAAGATTCAGGCTTAAAATGAATACGTTTTCAGTCAATCCATTCACACATATAATAAAGAAGCCCTTGTGTAAACCACTGCTGCCAAAAGAGTTGTGCAGCTGATGTGTAGTACGAAACTAACTCAGCTCTAATGTGCACTATTATAAAAAGACTTTTTCCCCTATAACCAAATAAAAATGCAATGAAATCTGAGAACTTGTCATTCCCACCTCTACAGCAGCCCCACGAGCTAATTTTTCCCCTGGTTTGTTTTCTTTTCTTTCGCTGGGTTTGGAATGCCAGAAATATTCACGGCTTGAAGGCGATGTCAGAGATCCGAGGGCTTCCTCTTTGCGGAGAGGCTTTCTTTCACATGACCTTGGTGTGTCTGAGCACGGTCTCCAGACGGACCTGTCATAGTGCTCCGACGGGAGCCGGCTGGGCAGCGGGCCCCTCCTGGGCATTGTGGCATTTCTCGAGGCCTCTTTCTTTATAACTCACAGACATTTGCTAGAAAAGAAGATCTTGCATTCTCTCTCTCCCCTCTCTAAGAAACTTCCATTAGTACATACATCTTCTGTCCACCTTTCCCTATTTGTCTGATGCTCTGGGCTCATTCCTTTCTCTGTTTTACAGACCACTGCTTTATGAACATTAATCATTAAAAGAACACATACAAGCTTCTGCATTAATGAAAGGAAAGTGTATTTGCAAAGTCTCATAATACACTTTACAAATAAAACAGTGAATATAGGCACATGTCTCTAATATACAACCTCTCTCTGGATGAACTATAAGGGCTTTATGATACACTAGCTCTTTCTCTTGCTTTCTTGTTCTTTCTCCCACCTTTTTATCTAAGACCCATTTTCTCTTTTGTCTTTGTGTCACACATTTCTTACTCTATAGCATATGTAGTGCAAAATATGACTTTCATTTCTCAAAGAAAATTTACTAATATTGAATTCCTTGCTTTCAATATTTATGCATCATTTCAGCAATGCCAACATTTTCCAGTGTTTCTGTACAACAAAACTGAATTGCAGAACACAGACTTCTAAGATTTTTTCTAAGTGATGGTCAATAAAACCACACACTATTTGACGTCTTTTTAGGTATTACAAGAAAGATCAATGTTATATAAACATTTGTGCAGTAAACTCAAGGCTACTTATAACATCATGCTACACCTTCTGTCTCTTCCTTTTTAGATCTGGTACAGCAGATTCTATTCATTTCGCCATTCATCTACTGGAACTCACTCTTCCCTTACAGGATTTCAGGATGTTGGATTATAAATAACAGTACTATGCTCAAAAAGGATAAAATCCAGGATAGGATACCATTCCTCGGTATGACACTCAAACAGGGTTAATTTACGGTTTCTGATTAACTTTCTGAGAATGTAGGAGGAAACTAGAATAGACAAACAAAGGACATGCACACATGCAAACCCCACAAGGACAATGACTGATCTAAGAATTACATCCATTTTCTTGGGTCTGTGAGTAACAACAACAGTAACCACTTGATTAAGTGGACTGACGCAACACAAGTGCTTGACCACATCCACTTAAGACAAGAAGAGCCATCCGATCTAAATCTTAGAGTCAGCCACACTTGTAGTTCATGGCCACAGTGGTTACCAGAGAGCAGGCAAACTCAAGCTTTATTCGCAGAGAGGTCAGCAACAGTTAGTAATGCAATAAACTAGTCAAAAAAAACAGTAAGTAAAAGAGAAAAAATACAGGATAAATATCATTCAAATAAGATATCACACTCCAAAAATATATAATGTTTGTCTCTTCAAATAAATAGTGCTAGAGAGAAAGATAAACTGGCTATGGAAATAAAGGGAGGATTTACTGCTTTACAGCAGTCAAGCAATACTCAACACATTTACCCTGGTACCCTGACTTCCAAAAAAAAAATTCCCATCAGGGAATTCCCAACCTACAAAATGAACTAAATAAAGTCACACAATAAAGAACATGTCTCCTTTTTCTTCCTTAAGATAAATGATATAATTTACATTTTCCACCAAATCAAACACAAGAAAAACTCTTAAGGTATACTCCCAACAATACTAAACCCTACCATTCATGCCTGAGGAACAGCATTTAACCCCTAAAAAATCTATTCCTCTGGATTACCTCCCAAACCTAACAAACACCACCTTCAAGATGGTGGCATTTGTCTCAACAAGGCCTCACCAGTAGCCCCTCATCTAAAATGTAAGTAAACTTCACATTTTCACATCAAACCTTTAGTAGTGCAGACTTATTTTTGTTTTTATGCTGTAAGTAAAGATAGGTGTAACAGACAGCATGCAACAAAAGCTTAAAATATTTTAAAGTAAATTCCCAGGTAACAAGCTTTGTCACTATGACCTGATGAATAAAGTAGACTTCAATAAAAGAGATTCTGGCTTGCATGAATTACAATCATGAAAAACTGGGCCTGAACCATGACTAAATGAAATAAGAATTATGTTTCTGGACTTCTCTAGCGCTTTCAGCACCTTAGGGACAAGCTGACAGAGATGGGAGTAGATTCATACCTGGTGGCATGGATCGTGGACTATCTTACAAACAGACCTCAGTATGTGCGTCTTGGGAACTGCAGGTCTGACATTGTGGTCAGCAACACAGGAGCGCCGCAGGGGACTGTACTTTGTCCGATCCTGTTCAGCCTATATACATCAGACTTCCAATACAACTCGGAGTCCTGCCACGTGCAAAAGTTCGCTGATGACACTGCTATCGTGGGCTGCATCAGGAGTGGGCAGGAGGAGGAGTACAGGAACCTCATAAAGGACTTTGTTAAATGGTGCGACTCAAACCACTTACACCTGAACACCAACAAAACCAAGGAACTGGTGGTGGATTTTAGGAGACCCAGGCCCCTCATGGACCCCATGATCATCAGAGGTGACTGTGTGCAGAGGGTGCAGACCTATAAATACCTGGGAGTGCAGCTGGATGATAAATTGGACTGGACTGCCAATACTGATTCTCTGTGCAAGAGAGGACAGAGTCAGTTATACTTCCTTAGAAGACTGGCGTCCTTCAACATCTGTAATAAGATGCTACAGATGTTCTATCAGATGGTTGTGGCGAGTGCCCTCTTCTACGTGGTGGTGTGCTGGGAAGGCAGCGTTAAGAAGAAGGATGCCTCACGCTTCGACAATCTGGTGAGGAAGGCAGGCTCTATTGTAGGCATGGAGCTGGACAGTTTGACATCCGTGGCAGAGCGAAGGGCACTGAGCAGGCTCCTGTCAATAATGGAGAATCCACAGTATCCACTAAACAGTGTCATCTCCAGACAGAGGAGCAGCTTCAGCGACAGACTGCTGTCACTGTCCTGCTCCACTGACAGACTGAGGAGATCGTTCCTCGCCCAAACTATGTGACTGACTCTTCAATTCCACCCGGTTGGGGGGTAAACATTATCATTATTCAAAGTTATTGTCTGTTTTTACCTGCATTTTTATTACTCTTTAATTTAATATCATTTTCTTTTTGTATCAGTATGCTGCTGCTGGAGTATGTGAATTTCCCCTTGGGATTAATAAAGTATCTATCTATCTATCTATCTATCTATCTATCTATCTATCTATCTATCTATCTATCTATCTATCTATCTATCTATCTATCTATCTATCTATCTATCTATCTATCTATCTATCTATCTATCTATCTATCTATCTATCTATCTATCTATCTATCTATCTATCTATCTATCTATCTATCTATCTATCTATCTAATATTCTCAGCATAAATAGGGTTATTAGCATGAGATGCCCAGATTCAAACAATGTACTATGGTCCTGTTGAAAATGGTTAAGTCAAATGTGAAAGTTTTCTTTTAATAAGTGAATAGTTTAATTAAAGTGGATATGTGTTAACCAGATAACCTGGGCAAACCAAAAAAATGGCCATTAAGCCGGTGATGGCACTGGTTATGATGATGATGATGATATTTTATTCCCTAACTTGGTTCAAGTCCCAATACAATCACTTTCTTCATGTCTACAGTGTATTTTCTTTGGTTACTCTAACTTTGTTCACACATCCCTAGGACATACTTGTTAAGCTAACTTGACACCTTTAGCTCTAATGTTATTTTGTGGGATGTGAGTGTGCCCTCAATGTCCTACAATGGACTGGTTCCCCATCCAGAATTGGTTCTAATTGATTAAAAAACATGTAACAAAAACAGCAATCTTACAATTAATAAATAGTAAAAATGTGAGTATAAGATCATTATATTCTGAATGAAGACAAGAAGCAACAACAAAAAAGAGTAAAAATTTAAACAAAAGAATGACCAGGTTGGTCGCTCATTAACAGTGTTCTAATGCAAAGACACAGAAAGTAAACAATGAACTAAACATCTCCCCCTACAAAAAACAATTAAATGTCCATCAAACCCACCCACAGCTACATGGACAAAGCAATTACTTCAGTTCTAGTTTATGCCCCAGAATTGTGACCTGCTCATATGTGAACTTTGATTTTGAGGTGACGTCATGCATAACAGCATGTATGACTGAGATACACTTGTCTTCTAAATTCCTTAAATTAGCCCTCTATTTCTAATTTTCCACCCAAGGCTTGCATATTTTTTAGCATTAAGCTGGATTATCAAAATGTGAAGTGTTAGCCTCAACTTGTAATTACTCAAACAATCAAGAAACAATCCACTGATAATCCAAGGAGTGTGTTTAAAGTCAATTTTAAAAAATGGTAGGAGAAAGTTATAGTTGTAATGGGACCTGAATTAGATGGTTGTGTGTAATGTACAATTTGTTCTTTGGTTGGTTAATGTCATTCAAGCATGCAACAAAATGTCCCAGACATAATGTATCCCTTTGGTAAAGCTATGTTAGCAAGGGGGTTGAGAACTAGGGTTACCATTTCATTGATAGAAACTATCAAGCTGGCATAGACTGGTGGTAAAATAAATGACAGTGTTGCTATTAGTTTGTATGTGTTTAGGAATGAAGAATGTACAGTATATATTAGTAAAGATAACACTTTGGCATGACTTTATTCATCTATATTTAATTTTTCTTAAGCAATTGGAAAGCTAAGAATATGTGCCCTGATTCCATAAAGAAATATATTTAGCATACTTAATTCTGTTAAAAACAGGAATAACAGGATTTTTAGGAGGCTCCAAGTCAAATATATGGCTGTGTGGGAATGAGCTAGAACATTGCTTCCTAAACTTTGGTCCAGAGCATAGCAGGCTGGCCATGGCCAACCCCAGATGAAGCCCTTCCTTCTCGCTCAACACTCCAACTATGATGTTTAATTCACAGCAGCATCAATGCAGGTGGATCATGGTCCACTCCAGACACACCCCATTCACTGGCCCCATGATTGCATTTGATTCACAGCAGCAGCATCGCAGGTGGATCACAACCGATCCTGGATAACTTCCCCTCCTACTCCTACTCTGACAATAGTGCTCAATTCACCAAGGAAGAAAAGTATTGATGATTGTGCTTGATTCATCAAACCCTTTGATGCACTGATGATTGTGTGGGCCCACAAACCTGCTGTGCAAATTGTGCTCAGTTCACCAAGTGGGACCACTACAGTTCCCCTGCTCAGACAACTGCGCTAAATTTAGGGAAGTGATTATGAATATACTGGAATGAGAAAATCTGGATTGTGACACCACGAAGGTGGGTAAAAGTAGGCAACAAAATTCTTCAGATAATTTGCATCCAACAACTCGGAACTCAGAAAAAGTTCTGATCGTCATTATTAATTTATATGCAAAAACATATTACATCAAAAATATTCTGTGAAAGTGATGCCAGAAGAAGCTTAAACGTCAGTCTGTTGCAACATGACAGAAACTCCTATGCCAAGTGATACATAAGGTTTATAACAATTTAATTTAT
Source organism: Erpetoichthys calabaricus (assembly GCF_900747795.2). Taxonomy (NCBI): domain Eukaryota; kingdom Metazoa; phylum Chordata; class Cladistia; order Polypteriformes; family Polypteridae; genus Erpetoichthys; species Erpetoichthys calabaricus. Next base: position 126,083,021 of record NC_041401.2, read on the forward strand.
GATTTGATCATATGTACATAACAATACGTCATAAAACATTGCTATTTCTGCTGTTGCATAACACGAATAGTCTGTATAAAATACATTATATTCTGTGTTCCTCACAGACATCAATGCAGTGGAATATAGAACATTTTATCAAAATGTGATATTCTGTACATTTTCCATGTGAGATGGAAAATAGCTCTCCAATTCAAATTTTTTACATAACGTTTATAGATTTTTTAGCATTAAGCTGTATTATCAAAATTGGAAGTTCCAAATTCAACTTGCAATCACCCTGAAATCATCAAAAAACATTCCATAGTTAATCCAAGTAGCGCCTTTAAAGTAAATAAATGAAAATGGTATAAGCAGCAGAAGGAAGGCATAACTATAATGGTATCTGATTTAGATGACTGGTAGTCAAAGTAGGGGGTCCTGCAGTTGAAGAAGGCAGGCTGAGCCCCAGGCAGTAAGGCCTTGTATATGATTATAAGACCCTAGACAGTCAAGAGTCCTCTGCCCCCATCCCCTCCTTTTTTGCCCTTCTTAAATGCTTTATTGGAGTACCCCTGGGTCATCATTCATTAGAATGGCCATTTGGGAGATATCCAAGAGATCCCATTCATATTCCACATTGCCAAGGAATAGGGAGGGGTATTTTTGTGATGGTCTGCAGAATGGAAAGTGAGCCTACAGCAGTGTGGCTGAGGTGGCAGTGGTTATATTATCCAGATAATCATTTCTAACAAATTATCATAATTATCAATCAATCATCACATTTTTACAACCTGCCCTGAAGGATAGAATTGCCTTTGTGACCTGTAATGTTTTCTCTCTAATAATAACCTTCATAAATTTAAGGGCTTAAATCTTTTTTACCACTTGAAATACACACGTACAGGCACACATCACCCAGAAAAGTCTCTGCTTCACAAAGCTCTGGATTCTATATTAAGCTCAAAATAATGCAAAAATCACAATCATTTGCAGGCTTTGACAACAATTAGAAATGTTTTAAATATCCTACTATCAATCACAGTAAATAATTGTGGATGTCTGAATCTTCCTGGGCTCCAGACATCATCTGCCAGTTTATAGGCTTGGTATGCATTATACAGTACCTATTTTTAACTTCTAATATTTGCCCCAAACCAGTGTGCAATTGTTTTTTAGGTTGGCTAGAGGCAACCAGGTATATGGCAAAAAAGTCAGACATAATTTCTATCTTTTGTAAAACAGTGTCAGCAATGGGGCGCAGAACTTTCATTTCTTTCATTACTGAAACTATCAAGGTGACATAGTGTATATCGGTGGTAAAATAAATGGCAGTGTTGCTATTAGCTTGTATTGGTTTAGGAATTTATATAGACTAGGGGGCTTTGCCCCCTGCTCGCTTCGCTCGCCAACCCCCGTATTTGGTTTTCCGGATACACACTTTTAAGATTGTTTTTTCTTTGAATTGTTGCTATTTCATTAGTTTCACTTTTATTTCGGAACTTCTGTAAAAACAATATTTGTAATCTTGCGAGTCCCAATATGCTGAATCTTTTTAATGACGTCAGGGTAAGTTTCTCTGTTTGGAATTTCAGCATAGACAAAACGATCTACATCATCAGCATTTAATATTTTTTTTTTACAAAGTAACAAAGTAAGTAGAGTTCTGCATTGGACTCCTGTCTGTAAAGTCATGCTATGTTCCTCTCACAGTTCCAAAAGTACATGGGTTTACCAAGGTGATACCTCAGCTTTTGTCTAGGTTTTTGTACAAGGGCTAGACAGAACGTTTTTGACTCCTGGGGTAAATTTAGGTTTTTAAATAAGCAGACAGAAAAATATATATACATTAACAAAGTAACCAATAAATGCATGTGCAGTAAACTCCGTTTTTGAAATTCTCAAGATTCTTTATTTGTCACATGCGTAGTTATACAGGACAACACGCAGTGAAATGCATCCTGATCCACTTATCAAAAACTGTGCAAAGTTAGAAGAACATCAGTTAGATTAACAAAAAGTCATAAATTAAATGGTAACAGTATAGTAGAACATAATGAATAAGTAAAATTACGTGAATAAAGTAGAATTAAGTGTTAAGGTGCAATAGTGTAGTAATTATTGTGTGTTAGACTGGTGCATAGTTAAATGAGGCAGTTTGTTTGTTTGCGCTACTGCGATCTTTACTTTTTTATATTTTCTAATTTTCCTACTTTCATATCCTTTAACTTTCTCCATATGTGTATAGCGCCAACGTTTTTTTTTTTTTTTTTTTTGAGCCTTTCTAATTTCCCTGGTTTCATAGTCTCTAACCTGCTCTGCATGTGTTTAGCGCCAACGTTTGTAAACATCTTTATGAAGTTCTACTTTGTCTTTTACTCACTGTCATTTAATTCTGAGCCGGATTGGACGTGCTTTTTTTTCAATTCCACTTGTTCCGGGCTGATAATTACTTTCCTTATTTTCTAAATTTGCACCTCGATTATTCTTTTTTGCTCTTTTTTCTGTCCAACGCATTTGAGTCTCTTTTCTCAGCGCTTTTCTTTCTTCTTCGTTTAATCGTCGATGTTTCATTTCTACCCAATTCATTTCATTTCTACCGTATTGACCTTATACACTTTATATGCACTGAGAGCCCTGGAGCTGTGTGTGCTGCATGACTGCCATTACACTACTGATTTGTTTTTTTTTGATATTGCTTGTAAGTAGGGTGTGTCTTGCAAGATTCTCGTTCTATGTTCCCGTGAGACGCACCGTGGCAGGTCTCTTTCGTCTCGCGGGTCTTTAAATTATCTTACGAGAAAGATCACGTATCGTAGACTATCAGGACAGGGGACAGGATTTCTTTTTATAATAGATAGATAGATTAGTATAATGTAATACTTATGTATGACTTTATTAGTTCATATGTAATTTTGCTCAAGCAATTGGGAAGCTAAGAATGGGTACACATATATTCACATACTTAATTCTGCTAACAACAGGAATAATAGGATTTTTTAGGTGGCTCTGAGGCTAAGGATCTGTGCTTGCCGGTTCGAATCCCCGTCACTGCCAAAAAAGAGATCCTACTCTGCTGGGCCCTTGAGCAAGACCCTTAACCTGTAATTGCTCCAGGGGCGCTGTACAATGGCTAACCCTGCGCTCTGAGCCCAAGGGGTATGCGAAAACTAACAAATTCCTAATACAAGAAATTGTATAAGACGAAATAAAGAACAAAAAAAAAAAAAAAAAATACATAGGTTTAAGAGAATGGGTTAATTAACAAAATTCCAGGTCATATGTATCAAACAACTCTGAAAAGCTCTGGTCAAAACTGTTATTGTTGTTAATTTCTTGCAAAAGCATATTGCATTAAAATGTTCTATGAAAGTGATGCCAGAAGAAGCTTAAAGAGTCTTCAGTGGGAACATTAGAGAATCTTCGATGTTTAATGATAGATATGATTTATAACAATATGATCTTAACAACATGATAGGTATGATTCATAAGAACAAATTATAAACCAGTGTATGCAGTGATGGTTTATTAGGCCTTGTCCACACACATACGTTTACTGCCACTATTTCTGCTGCTACATTAACACAGGCAGCCTTTATAAAATCTATTATATTCTATGGTCCCCTCTAACATCACTGCTGAGGAGTATAGGACATTTCAAAAAAATGTGATATTTCATATATTTTCTATGTGAAGATACAATAAAACAATGAACATGAGTACTGTTTTTTTCAGGAAGTTAAAGCCCACCCCTTGCTGTTTCCTAGAAACCAGCCCTTCTTAATTCCTACAGATGAGGTTGAGCACACAAATGCTTTAGGCGCCATGGAGGAGTGCACCCATGTCCTTTTTGTGTCCAATGCATTACTTTAATTATTATTGTCATTACTGCCATCATAATTGGCAAAGTGAGCATCATACTACCAGAACACTACACCACTCCTCACAATATTCAGCAAAATGTCTGTGAAAGGAAATGTCACCAGTGATTTTTTTTCCATGACATAACTTTATTTGAACACAAAATAAGAGGCAGAATTAGCAGAGGACAACACGCTATCACACTTGTGCACTCAGGGAACATCTTCATATCTTTAAAATCATGAGTAATACCACCCTGAGCAGAGAGGGGGTACTGTCACTAACACCTTCTCAATTTCCATCCGCAGTTCAGATGCTCGCCAGCTGAATGACGAGTGACCCAGCTTCTGCTTCCTCTACATAGCCCGGTCCCTTCAGGTCAGCACTATAAAAATCCCAAAGCCACCAGAAGTGGGCGTTCATTTGGGGTCCAGCTCTGCAGTTGGAAGGATCAATCCCACACCCTAGTTTTATTTGGACTGGCTGTATGCCAATCTTTTTACACCATCCATCCATCCATCCATTTTCCAACCCGCTGAACACAGGGTCACGGGGGTCTGCTGGAGCCAATCCCAGCCAACACAAGGCACAAGGCAGGAACCAATCCTGAGCAGGGTGCCAACCCACTGCAGGACACACACACACACACACCATGCACACACTAGGGCCAATTTAGAATCGCCAATCCACCTAACCTGCATGTCTTTGGACTGTGGGAGGAAACCGGAGCACCCGGAGGAAACCCACGCAGACACGGGGAGAACATGCAAACTCCACGCAGGGAGGACCTGGGAAGCGAACCCGGGTCTCCTAACTGTGAGCAACTTTTTACACCCTTGTGTGCTATTTATTTTGCCTGTTTTCTAACCAACCAAACGAAACAGTGTTACTGACTGGTACCCCAACCCTTTATATATTTATTGTCTATTCTTTGATTACAAAGCATCAAATGCAAACATCAACACACAAAAAGCATACCTGGATGAGAATCAGACTTAACTCATGTCCTGTTCCTAGTTTACTTTTGTTGCTCATATCATTTGACTGCATTATATTCTACTTATGTAACACACCTTGTGATAGTCTCTCTGTCCTCATATCAATCTATTGTCGTACGAGGCTGGGGGTCAGACCCGGCCGGGACACCTGGAAGGACCGGGTTGTGGCGTATTCGTCCTCCAGGCCATGAGGGGGCAACCACCCTGGATTAGAAGAGGCCCACAGAAGGGGAGCAGGGAGGCTCAAGCCCGTTGGGGCCAGTATCCACCGCCAGGGGGTGCCCCGAACCTAATGGAGCCTGGGACATATTTTCTTCTGCCACACTCATGGACGTTGATCCTTCCAGGGACACCCAGAGTGTTTCCGGGTGCTCTCCTGACACTTCCGCCACACCAGGAGGTGACATCAGGCAGAGCACCTGGAGCTCATCCGGGTAAAGATAAAAGGGGCCGCATCCATCCACTCAGTGAGCTGGAGTCAGGAGCAGGACGAAGCTCCTGGAGAGAGAGGAAAAGGAGGCCCAGGGACCATGAGAGAAAGGCCTAGGAGAAAAGTGACTGGGGCTAGAAGCGCAGTGTGTTGTGTGGGACAGTTGAGTTGTGTTGGTATCGGAAGAAAAATAAACATGGTTTTGATAAAGATGTGGTCTTTGACTGGTGGTGTTCGGGCAAGTCTCACACTATTTTCTAAGCCATTTTCCATTTCAGGATTGGGGGAAGCCTTGACAGGGACTGGCTGGATTGTGGAAACCAACCATAGACAGGGCACCAGTTCTGTACATAAATTTGAATAGTATTTGCTTTATTGGTATTACACAAAATTAACAAACGGATTATACATCTGATTACCTTCAGTCTAAAAATGAAGAGCTATAATAACATTCATTGGGGTGATGCAGACCAAATCATGCTGTAAGTCTTTTAAATTTATCTCTTACATGATTTAACACAAATAAAAGAGAACTGTGGTGCCTTCATGTTGCTCTTTACATTTATCCTCCACAAGATGTAGGATTAAAACTCCACATGCCTTCCCCCAGTCACCTATTGATGACAAAGCAAGCTGACATCAGCCTACTGTACACCAACCTGTAATGGATACCCTGTGACATAAAAATAACAGAAAAAATGCTGAAACCTTGTGTTGAGATCTGCATCTACTTCACTTAATAATAAATTACTAGCTGCAACTGATCAACTGTTTATTTCCACAAAAGGAGGAGGTACCACTACTCCAGGTTCATCAATGATAGCCTTTAAACAAATCAGCAAAGTGCATCTGAAAGAATGCCAGCTTGAGCCACATATTTTGTTCATAAAACTTCATGTTTCCTTGTATTTACCTACTGACAAGTCCCCCACAGCAGATTACTGCCAGCACTAACAGTATGGAAGAGATGATGGATCACAGATATCCATGTAATCAGGAATGAATAGGTATGGAGATAAGTCAACGGCCAGTAACAAAAAGACACTTATTCCTTAACAGTGAAGCAACAAACGATAACATCAGCAGCCTCACTGATAGTTGCTGTTATCCTTATCAGACCACATGGTTTTTACCTTTATATTGTCGTTGAAGGATAACAGCAAGCTCCCTTGAAAGTCAGAGAATAAATCTCAAACTCTTTCCTTTTCACAGAAGATCTATCCGAGTGGATTTCGATAAGAAGGCTATTGAGCGGTAACAACATCTTCTATCAATTTCTCCGCCTGCCCTTAACACAGCTCTTTATATGTCCCAAAAGCCTCCTCATATACGTCTTTTTATTATGAGTCTCTCAGCCAGCTCTCCTGGGACCCAGGAGGTCTAGGAAGGTGACAGATAGATAACGCTATAGATTATCTCCCACAGATGTTTTCTTTCCAGTAGCCTCTGGCTATTCCCTCTAAGTAAACAGAGACTAAATAGAGATTGCAACGTAGAAACGACTCCCACACTCCACCATAATAAGCCTCCCCACACAGAACACAAGGGACATTAGTATTTCTACCAGCAAAAGCAGGATGCTAGCCATTCCTGATCCTCGCAGTGACACATGAACATTTATATTCTTATTTACAATAATAAAGATCCAAACTATTATGAATCAGACTTCAGAAAATCAAAATACAAAAGGAATTTGGCCTAAAGGCCTTTGATGATATTTTTGTATAATTTCATGTCATTGCTGGGGCAGCACCAGTGATGCAGTGTTTAGTGCTTCTGACCCACAAATCTAGTATCCTGGGTTTGAATCCTGCATCCAGATGTTGCATGTTCCCCCCTCTTCTGTGTGGGTTTTTCTCTTAGTATTCTGATTTTGTTCCCACATCCCCAAAGACAACAATTTTAGGTTAATTGTCAATTCCAAACTGGGTCCCATGTGGTGTGTATGCAAGTGTACCCTGCAATGGACTGAAAGTTCATCCAGGGTTTTTTTTTGCCTTCTGCCTAGTGTTGCCAGGATAGCTCCAACTGAATTGGATTAATTGGGTCTTAGAATGCCATAATTAGCTTCCTTAATTTCATATAAAAAATTAATTGATATTCTTTAGACATAGTTTCCCAGATACTTTCAAAGGCCTCACTAAGCAGCTACCAAAATTGATGCAGCATAATATGAAAACGGGAATTACAATTTCACTCTTCAAATGGCTACAGTGTATGGATTTCCCTAAGGAGCTAATGTTGCTTATTGTATCTCAAAAGACTATGGACGGCTTGATGGGCTACAAAGATAATTATACAGCCATTGAAACAGTGGTTTAGTGAGATATTAGGTCAAATTTTCAGGCAAGATTTGTCATATGGTAATATAAAAAGGCAGACAGTTTGGGATAAATGCATGTGAAACTCACAAAATTCAAATGAAGAGCTCAGACCTAACTGCAGATGGGTATGTTCATTTTCCCTTTCTTTTTCTAATGACTATGAACTTTAGGTGAACAATGGATTATCCATCCATTCATAGTTACATGTTACACTCAACAATGCACTGTTAAACTTTCCCTGTGTAGAAATAAGTCTTCCCTGTTCTGACTCACACTGTTCTGCTGCAAAAAAGGCATGAATCAGAATGGCATAGGTAGTGTAATAGTGTAAAACCTCAGAACCTCAGAACTTCAGTGTCCTGCAGGGACTAAAGAGAAATTAGTGTGAAAGAGCATTAAACACCCTTTCTGTATTCAAGAATAAAAAAAATCTGTGGACACTGCTATGTAACATATTCCTTATTAATACATAAAGGCCATCTATGGTACAAGTAAACAGTAAAATGGCTTTAAAAAGTAGCACAAAAGATTTAAAATCTGAATTTGTATTATAGAACACTGCCAAACATAACCAACTTTGCCCAAATGCATGGAGTTCATGAAAGTCCAGCATTCTGATAAATTTGAATTGCGTGTGCTGTACACATCTGCAAAACAATTACAGTAATTCTTGTTATCAATAATACAAAACAACCTCCAACTTAATATGCCGATTCAAAAAGATTAATAACCTCCAATTTGAGCCTATAGCATATCTGCTTTAATTCACAGTATATTATAGTCCCAGAATCTTCTTTGATTGATAGCCAATTATGAATTATATAATCTTCATTTTGTATATAAAAAGTTTCATTTTACGTTGTCAACCTCTAGAGGATGGTAGCATATGGGAGTTTCTTCATTTTTGCAGGTGCTTGATGGACAGAAATGTCTCCTATCATGTGTAAAATTTCTTGTGTTAATTCTACCAGGTTCATTGGCAAATAAAGCATAACTACAATAAATAAAACATAACAAGTAGTAAAAGGGGTTGCAAAAATGGAAAGTGTGTTCAGGAGGAAAAAGGGCAATGTGACTTGCAACAGTAGAAGGAAGGGAGAGACACATATATTTTGCCTCTGATCACTAAAACTTAACAATAGCAACTCCAACCACCAAAACATTTGATCATTGTTAAATGGTTACTACGAAACTAAGAATCAAACCCCTGCCAGGAATGGGACATAAAGCATTGCTCTACCAGGACCCAATGGAAACAGGGAGTACTTGTGATATGGCATAATCTGAAGGACATGGGGACTACTGGGATGTGTAGTCTAATACAGTAATCTCCCAGCTAAATGTTGCTTTCCAGTTAATTAATGAATTCAATTCAGTTTGTTTTTGCATTGTTCTCCTCACAAAGTGCAGGCACAGAGCAGATGACACCACCAACATTCAAAATTACATAAGTTGATTTTCCTCCCAAAAAAAGCACAGTTATTAATTTAACATATTTGTATTACACCTTAAATTATCCCAAAGTAATCAGTACATAAAAACTCAATTCACAAGTTGTGCTGCACCCATGTCAGTGCTACACAGTTCCTATTAGTAATGCTACACACATGAACAGTCAGAATATTTAATACTATGAAAGTAACCCATTCTGGTTTCATTGATGCTAATCTGTTTTGGATTGGGTTAGGATACAAAAGTGCTGCCAGTGTGGCGAAGGATTCAGAGGGGTGCTTGACGTATTCAGTGTGGAGTTATCAGTGACATACGTTTAGGCAGACATTTTTATAACCTACGTGCTTTCTGTGCATCCTTTTTCCAAGCACAAAGGGAAAAGGCATTTGTGTAAAATTTTAGTACTGCGAAATATGTCTATTACTCATTTAATCCTGTGTAACAAGACCTTAACAAAGCTTCTTTTGGTCTTCATAACACTTACAAAACAAGAGCAGATGGGTTATTCATCTTTGTGCAGTGTGGTGTATTGACTTGATGGGAAAATTACTTGTTAATATGAAGGATTTGTGGGTCTAATACTACTGGATAGAAGAGAAGATCTGTGATACGGTTTGCAAATTAATAGCTTTAAATCCACAAAGGAAGAAAATGAATCACATATCTTAAAACAGTCTTTTATTCCTGAATCTTGACATCTATCAGGTACCTGCCACTAAATATGGAATATCAAGAGAAACGTGTCTCAGTTAAGCCACCCCAGACCACTCCAAAGTGAAATTTTGTTAGTTGGTCACATTGCAGAGATAAAAAAACACTTTACTAATGTTTTTTAAGTGTTATGAAGACCTAAAGAAGCTCTGTTAAGGTCTTGTTACATAAGAGTAAATTAATAATGGATGCATTTTGCAGTGTCTAAACTAAAGTGTTAGCAGCATTTGGTTTTATGTATTTTACCAAAGCCCGAGTGACAGATCTATGCCTTCCCTACCTGCTCCCCTGCCAAGTCTCCTCATTACCCCCATCCCAATTCATACATCCCAGCACACTATGTCACCCAGTCTGCAACGTTTTTTACCCACTGCCTTCAGTTATACTAAATTCCAGTACGGTGCTCTCTTATACTGCTGTCTAGTGTGCTCTAATCTCAGTTAAGATGGCCAAACACCGTACAGTACAGGTGTTACAGCATTGTTCTTTCACAGATCATTAAACATCTTCTTGAACTCTCTACCTGTCTTCATCAACCTCTTCATGCTAGACATAAAACTCAGTGGCTCACTCCGCAGTAAATTTATGGCTTCATAAACTTGCTTCAGTGGCTGCAGTTTAGAAATGAAAAGTAACATGATGTCAATCTAAGGAAACACATGGATTACAGTAAATATGTTTCCAACATTAAAATCCATTCACCAGCAGAACTTTCACTACAAGCACTGAGGTTTGCATGAGACTATGGCAGATTACTCAAAAAACAAATGGCATTATTTCAAAATAATGAACTTTTATGCTGTATTGAAACATTCAGTCAGGTCTTTACATTGTGCACAAGAATACATTCATCCATCTACTTAATTTAGTTCATGGTCAAGGAGAGCTGTGTCTATCCTGGAAGTACTGGGTATAAGGGGGGAGGCCACCTTGGGAGCTGCACCAGTCCTCATTCATGCTGGGCCAATTCTGACTTGCCATTTCAATGCAGTATATATCGTAATAGCCACAATTTGACCTATTTTAATTTTTGAATGTACAGGTAGTTTATTCTACATTATCCATTTATTCATTTTCTTACATTTTTATTATTTAGTTCTGTAGATCCTAAACCCACAACAACAGCAGTGGGCATAAGATAGAAACTTGCACTGCGTGACAGGGTGGCCTATCACAGAACACACACACACACACACATGCACACACTCACACACACACACAAACTACAAGCATTGACTCCAGGCCAATATAAAGTTGCCATTTAATACAACACACACGTTTTTGAGAAGTGGGAGGAAGCTAGAGTTCCCAGAGAAAACAAAAAGAAGATACTCATTTCACACTTTAACCACTCTGTCACTGTCTTGTCTGTCATAAGTTGTAACACTGCAATAGACCACCCAGAGACCTTGAAGTAGACAAAATGATTAGAAAATGCATGAAAGGATAATCATTAAGAGTTATTTACTGATTTATACATATTTCCCTTAAACTTTTTTTTTAATCAAAAACAAATCAGAAGTCACAAGTGCAAAAAACAAGCACTGGAAGGGAGTCTTGTTTAGAGTTCCACGTGAAGTAACCTTTCAGTTTAGAGTTTGATCACTTAGTTCAATGCTAATTAATCATACTAGACTATTACAGAGTTAAATTTGGAAACGGATAGATGGAAAACCTACCACAACCTTTAAATGGGGTAGCAGCTCAGAGATCACATTTGATAATTACAATAGATGACTGCATTCAGAATTTCTTTGAAAATTAAACTTGGAACATGCATTTTATGATGGGAAGATACATGTACTGTTTCATAGGCACTTACATATTATTAGCATATAAGCAATGTTCAGACAACTAAATCTATAATATGATAATGTAGGAGATTCTTATGATTTTGCAGATCAATATATCGTAGACCTTAGTTATAATAAAAGAACAAAATACACTGCTAACTTGAAGCCCTCAGTAAGCTACTAAAAATTGTAACAAGACTGAAAAGAATGAACAGTTACTTATAAATCCAACAATGTATAATAGTCCCAAGCAAATCATTGCTGATCCTTAAAACTCAAAGCCAACAAGGATGTTGATTAATAATTAAGATGACCTAAACTGGACATTATCTATCTAAACATCTGTGTTGCATTCCATTCAGCAATCTGTGCAGTGCTCAGAACCAATTTACTGGGCTTTAAACCCTGAATTGACCAAATTTTGGTCTACCATTTTCATATGGCTAAGGCCCAGCCTTTTAATCTATCTTGTGGTATAATGACATGCCATGCCCCAATAAATAAATGAAGAAAACACAATAGACCTTTAATATTTAGAAGCCATCAAAAATGGTAACAGTTGAGCGAAATGTGGTGTCATTACTGCTTATCTTTCAAATATCATTTAGCATTCGAATATGTGAGATGCACTGAGACAGTTGCATCCACAGAATCTGAACAGAGTGGTTGTTTTTTTTCCCCAGGCTAAGTATATCTCCCACATCATCTGCTGTAACTGCAGTGTTTCTTAAGCCTCTGTATGAATCTGCTAAGAGTGACAGAAGCCGCGACCATGAGCCCTAAGCATTTCAGTGCAACTTGTTCGGGTTCTTCTCACCTTAGTTCACTTTTAGTTTTGGACTTCACTCATCAAAGATTCCTACTTGACTTGCATGAATCGGACAAATGCGGCTCCTGCCTTTAACATTCATTTTCTTTTCCTACAGTTTGTACACAACTGAACATAGGTAGAAGGGAGGCCACATGACCAACTTATTTCCTTTACACGAAGCACACTTGCAGTATTTGACATCCTATATGTAGCTTTTCATGTGTCTTTTACTTTACTGCAGTGGAAATACATGTTGGTGATCACTTGTTTAATAATTTACTTACAAATGGGAAACTCTGCAACAAACAGACAGAGCTAAAAGTCATACTTATCAAATTTAGTCAAAAACCATGTAGGAAAATAAAAATAACATAACAATCCATTTGGAATAAATTCACTAGTTTTGCAATGTAGTGTGGAAACAAAATTGAAAAAATCTGACTTAGCAATACATATAACTACAACCAGATCTCAGCCTCTGATTAACAGATTGAAATGAAAATCTGAAGTTACTGTTTTCTTTCAGGAACTAAGTTCAATAAGCCACAGGTATAGATCTTTGGCTGATAAGAAGAGAACGATGTTGGTGTCTTCATTTGCCTTTATGTCACAATTGCACAAAGGACAAGGTTTCTCATCACATCACCACTTTCCAGTGTCTCTAGTTGTGTATGAATCGCTGCATCTTGCTACAATACTTGAACAAATCGTAACCATAAAATAACAAAGTAGGCCTAACAAAGCAAATAAATCCAACAAATAGCTTTCTTTAGACAAGGATAAACTAACATCTAAGTGCTCCACAGGACTATGCAATGCAAAACATTGAACTCTGTCCTTAAGATCTGGTTTAAAGTAAAATACCAACTACTATAATGTTTTTCCATCTGTTTGCTTCAGCTGCTCCCTATGAAACAGTTACTACTGTCTGCTCTTTTCTGTAGCAAATAGAACCCTAGTTCTGGCATTTCATCTCTGAACACAAAAGGGAATGAGTAGAAAAAATTTAAGACCCCCTGCTTAAATGAAACCGAAGATAACATACCCTAGTAACCATGTCTTCCATACTCAAGTTAGTGGGGATACCCTGCTGGTATCATACACCTCATGGGCTTTTAACCTTGATCTAAACATATGAACATTCCTCGGCTCCATGTTGAAAATATACCATCTTGTTCAAACACCAAATCACAAATCATTAGATATCCTAAAAGGTCTTAGGAGGCCTACTGTGCTTGATATAGATGCTATAAAGTGAACAGCACCATTAAAAGGTGGTGCAGCTTATTGAAGACCTCAACAAATCCAAATACCTTTCACAAGGTCTTTTGAACAGAAATATTTTCAGATACTGCCATCGAATAAAAAGACTCAAGATCTGTTCAATAACAGATCTCTCAATGGCTCATCTTTGTTTGACCTCAAGAGCTGAATTTAGATGTATGTTGAGTCATTTAAAGACTTTGTTTGGTTCATTAGAGAGTCTAACAATCCATAATACATCCTCATATTTCAATATTGATTTCAGGAACTCATTATAAATTTGTAGAATGTAGATTGCAACAGTTTGTTGCTGAGAAAAGGATGCCTAATAGACATTGTAACATTGTGACACTTAACTATAGATTCTAGTAAACTGGCTGCTAAAAAGTTGAGATAATCCTTACATTGTTGATTCCAGAAGATATCACATGTAAAGATTTGTATAAGAACCCACTTCACATATCCCAGCACCTTGGTGCAAACATCAAAGCTTACTACAGAAAAAAGAGCTTTTTATGATTCAAGGAGCTTGATGCTGACATCAAGAACACACTATGATCCATTAAGTACATTACATTACCTCAAAGTTACAGCTCCAAAGGCTCATTAAAGCCATGTTTTTATTCCAGCAGTTCCTTTGTCACTTAAACAATTTTAACAGAACCTCAGTGACCTTCACATTTTTAATGGCTTCATCCGCTTTTAGAGCTAAAAAAATTATTGCAATTTGTTTCTGAACACAACAGAGACCACAAAATTGTCATAAACAGTGAATTAAAGGTTTTTCTTTCGTGAATCCAATCTTGGACAACCAGAAACGTGTGGAGCCTTTTTTTTTTGTAAGCCACCTTACATATCAGCACTGGTTAAGCAGCGTGTCACTTCTCGCTCTCTCAGAACATCAAGCACTGCTCGTCTCGAACCACCCTTACTTAAAAGAGGAGGACGACATGCATCAAGACTCTTTGCAGTGTTGGCTCCTCAGTGGTGGAACGAACTTCCTCTTGCTGTACGAACAGCAGAGACCCTCACTGTCTTCAAACGTCGTCTGAAGACACACTTCTTTAAACAGCACTTGGGGGACTAAAGTCCCCATACTCTTTTCTACCCTTTTCTCAAAAAAAAAAAAAAAAAAAAATTTTGTACTAACAACTTACTATTTTCTTCTACCATGGTTTTGTGTACAACTTGGTCAGCGGTAACTTGTTTAATGACAGTAGATTTAATCCTAGCCTTAAAGACTGAAGAACAGTCGTAGATTACTAAGCACTGTTGTAAGTCGCTCTGGATAAGAGCGTCTGCTAAATGATGTAAATGTAAATGTAAATGTTAATGTCACACTAGTGATGTCATGACACACGACCATTGGGAAGCTCATCTTAGCAAGCTTCTTAGCCTACCAGTCTCCTCAACGGCATTACCGATAAGAAAATGAAAAACATGAATATAACCACTAGATCCCTTAGCCTAAAACACCCCAAAAACCATACTCAAATAATTAGCAAACAAAAAATAAATAAAAAATAAAATCATAAGCCCAGGTCATGACACACTGAAAGTAAAACTTTACTGGAAATAAATGGAAAGATTTAGGTTGACAGCAATCATATTTGACATTATCATATTAGTACCTTCTTGAGGCAGCTCTCCTGCGGTGACATTTCATGGTCATTCAACATCTGCTAAAAGAAAAACAGAAGAAACTTATATTGTATGATAGGTAAGAAATATATGCATATATAGATTTAAATGCAGATATAGACAGTATTGCACATGTTTAAGAGCACAAACAACCACAACCAGCATAACACATTTTGTGACTGAATCAACTCTAACAAACTTAAGTAATGAAGAAAACTTTGATTCTCTTCTAAATCTATGTATCTAATACTGAAAATAGGTTCAGCCAATGTTTTTCTAGAGTACCAGGAGAAGAACCCGCTTATATACCAGAACATACTTCCACACATCTCCATGCAGAGTGTCAGAGGGATAAGATTTAAACCCAGTCTTCTGGATCAAAATCATTGATATTCCATTTTTTCCTTTGTCTTTTCTGAGACATTTCTTTGCTCTGTTTAAAATCATATAAATCTACTTATCAGCACTTTCTACAAAGATTTGACAGTGAAAATATGATGAGTTAATTAATAATAATGACCATATAAATACTCCACAAATCCAACAAAAGCTTATTACAGCAACAGGAAGCATGCATGCAGGTGATTGATTCTGGCTGTCTGCTTGAAGATTTTGGTAATGAAATACTACCAATATTTATCTACTGGCCTGTGAAATATTTTATGTCTTTTAAAGCTCATTAAGGCCCTTCGCTCATGAAGGGGCCTCTTGTTTGTGCCATAGTTCATTTTTTACAATTTCAGGGAGAGGTGTTTGCTCAATCGACATCAGCTATCTGGGATTACCAGCTAATATTAAAGAGAGGTCACAGTCTTAAAGGGCTTTTAGCTTTAAAAAGAATATTTTCTCATTCCCTCTTGTGCCTCATGTGGTTGAACATTTGACTTCCTATGCCACACTTTGATCAAAATACTCAGTCATCAGGGTCAAATCAAATACTAATGACAGAAAAAAGATGGCTTAATGGGGTGGGACTCAAGTCAAATGTGACATGAAAGGTAAGAAGCCTGACAGTGGGTTATTGCCCTCTGGCCTCAGTACAAGAGAGCGACCCAGAAGATAAGGGAAGAAGTTAAGCCATACAAAGTGTGAGAATGAAAGATGTGAAGAGAATAAGGCTGGAGTCTTTACTTCTTGGCCTGAAATTTAGTGCTTTGCCGGTCTACTAAGTTGGCCAGTACTGACCAGGTTTCTTATATCACATCTGATGGTCAATAGGTGCTTTTGCTGAGTTTTGATCAGATTGTCATTTGAGGCCTTCTGCTTATAAGGAGGTCAAAGAAAGATTGCTTCTAGTTGATGCCCACAATGATTTATGTAAAGGATTTTTTAGCTTTTGAATTTGCATCTTTTGATTTTTTTCTTAAATTATATTCATTGCTGAGCCATAAGTTTATGTACAAAAGTATGATGTGAATCACGATATCACATTAACTGCTTTTCTAAAAATCAGGAATCACATATAATACACTGTCAGTTCCAGAAGAAGCTGCCAACTGCTGGCTCCTGAAAAGAGATTTCGGATAGAAACGGTAAACCTTTAGAATTTACAGGACACTTCAACCTTCTACAAAATTGCATGAAAATACTTCTGTTAAGAAAAATGGTTGCTAGAAATTAATCTTAATGATTTAGTTAAACAAATAACAACAGTAACATTTCATAATCTATATACAGTATATAATGCAAAGTTGACTCACTGACTCATCAACAAAAGAACTACTTCCTGTATAGGATAAAAACTTGAAATTTAGCAGGATTGTACATCTAGGGTATTAGGTATCTGCTAAGAAAGGACATTTTGATATATCAATATTTTGGAGGTAACACTCCCTATAATTGAAAAACAAAATACCCAAAAAAATGGTTTGACTGATTTGATTGAAATTTGGTGATATTACAGAATAAAGAAAATTAGCCGACATGTAAGTTTTTTATTTGAGAATATTTATTAAAATCATGCTAATGTACATGCTCTGTGCTGCACATAGAGGAGGCTTTATCCAAACGAAGCATGCAGCAGAAGTGACTGACAGCACCACTAACAAATAGGGTAGATGAATGACTGATGAAGAGGTGGTGATTTGGACAGGTAAAAAGAAACGTGATCACAGTGAGGAGTGAAATGGAAATAGAAAGTTCAGCAAAGATCCAGGAAGGTGTGAAGCTCCATGGTTAGTAAACGTACCATAAATTTTGAGTGCTGCTGCCATGATGCTGTGGCTGTGAGCATTGCTGTTGCTTTACTAGAAGCAAAAAGACAGGAAGAGAGAAGCAGAGGCAGAAGTGGTATCCTTGGAGCCAAGACAAGGCGTAAGTTTAAATTTAAAGGGTCTTCCATGAGCTACTCTATTGTAATACACACTTGCATCTATGGACTTTGAAAGGGGATTTCCACTGCGTATTCCAAAATCATTTACATTTATTTGTGTGTCTGCTTACTTTGAATGGGGATGTCAAACACCCCTGCTCTCCAAATTTCTTAACATCTAGATTCACATATGATGACTTTAATATGGAACCCCTGATCATTTCAAAAGCCACCAAAACATAGTACTGGTAGTTATTTTCTTACTCTTAGAGAACTAGAGAAAACAATTCCAAAAGTAAAAACATTTTATTCACTGCAATATAAAATTTATATGTGCAGCCTGTAAGAGTAATTACTGTCTGTAAAAAAATAAACATGATGCAGTGATAGCACTTTATTGTTTGCCTACAGCTGTGGCAAAAAAATTAAAAATACACTATATACACTTTTGAACATAAAACTGATGACAAATGCAAAAAGAAATAGTTGAGTGAATGATGTAAACAAGTGAAAATTGTAAACATCTAATAATAATAATAGTATATAGTCAAATTTCACATTATTCCTACTGATTATCCATTTCAATTCAAAAGAATACACTTTCTTGTAATATTATGTTTTATCATCATCAACAAAAGCCAAGTCACTAGGAAATGCAGGAACTGATCTAATGTAGGAATGATTTAGTCACGGACAACTTAGTAGAGCATGTACAACAGTAAGCTGCTTCAGGGAGCTAACAATATTATTTTTACTTATTATTTGACTAATGGCTTTTTCCACAGCAGCTTACAACATTTGAGATACAACTGGTTACATTTCTTTTATTTTTCCAAATGGAGCACAGGCTGATGCTCATGGTCACACAATGTGAGTAACAGGATTTGAATCCACAACCTCAGGGTGTGATGTCCTAGGTCTAAAGACTTGACCACTACACCACACTGCCTGTCAATAACATTAGCCCCTTGAAAAAACATTAAAAAGTACATAAACAAATGTACTTAGTTACATAGCACTTCTGAGACATCCAAATTACCTGATGACAATATAACTGAGGCCTATTGTCTGAGGCCGGGTAACACAGCTAATAAATAAATAAAACCTAAATCAATGTAATAGTTTGCTAGGGTTCAACTCATTTTTTAAAACCCAATGTTTTAATTGATTTCAGTGGAGGTGGAATTCTGCAGAAAGCAAAGTTGCAGGAAACATTTTGAGTAACCCTTCAGGGAAAGAACACCTGCTTGGAGAGACTTATAAAATTCACCATCTCAACCCAATTAACCATTCTTAGAGGCACTGGGGGTCACAGCTTTGGATGAAGAGCCAGTAGACAACACACCACAAACATTCATATTCACAGTGACTTACCATTTAAGAGTTGCCATTTAACCTGCCAAGCAAATCTTGGGGATGTGGTAAGAAAATTCAAGTACCAGAAGAAAAGCCACACAAGCACAGAGGAACATGCAAACTCTAAACCAACAATACCAGGATTAACAAGTACCTTCAAGATGTGGGACAGCAGTGATAACCACTGTGCCACTGTCCCACCCTTCCATGGAAAAAGGCACAAATAATGTTCATTCCATTTTGTGCATTTTGCCCTCATTGATTTTTTTAAAACTGTGATGTATTTTAAAAGTGTTTAGAAACAAAAGTTAGAAATGAACAGTATCTGTAAACCTTATGTGCAGAACATCCATTCCATGATATGACTCGTGAACTGTAACTGTGTGTGTAAAAATGCATTGACCCAAATAATTCAAATAAATAAATCTCGAAATCACTACAGTTAAAGAAAACTATATGCAAGGAAAATCCATTTCAAGTGAGTACAAGCAGCTCCATTCTCTTAAAAAAATACAGCTTTGGCATATTTTTAGTTCCACTACAAGCTTGACAAGGTTCCATAAAGATCACCTGGAATGATTATTTGGTTTATGCAGAAAGCCAGTAATGTAAATCGAGCATGAGGAGGAGATGAAACTGAAAAGAAGTACAGTCACATTTCAAATTCCTGACCAAGCACGTGACTGCTTATCTTCTTATCTTCTCCAAAAGTTAAAGTCTGGGAAAGTCTTCTCATATGGAACCTTGAACCCACAAGCACAAAAGAAGGTTCATTGCTGAACACTTGAGCTTTTAATCTTGCCTCACTGCTTCTGTAAGTGTGTTTGGGAAAAGTTAAGGATGGGCTTTGAATGAGTGGTGGGTGTGAATATCACAGTGTTAGCAGATACTGAACTGTGCTCTTCCTTCTTTTATTTCTTTTTGAATAGTATGGAATTCTAAAAGCATGATGTTTAAGAAAGAAGACAACTTCATGGAAAGAGCTGTTTTTTTTAATCACAGATAGGCATGTAAACAGCAAGTATGCTTCAACGTGAAAAAAAAAATAGAAACTGTGAAATTTAATTTTTTGGACATTTTTAACAAATGCCAAACTTGAACACGTGACACTCAAAAACAGATAAGGAAGGAAAAGGAATATATAGGATCAGGAATAATAGCAGGTGTCTGCAACGCCCCATGATGTATTCCTCTACAAGATGTGGTGTTTTATTTTCAAAAGTAGGCAGCATTTACTGATTTATTTTTTCTTTAAAAATTGTAAATGGGCATTTTTTGAAGCTGAGAAAATATCAGGTTGAACAAGACCTACGATGTATCTGATTAAAATTCACTTCCACAATAAGCTCCCGATAAATAGTTTTCTTGTAAATACCAGGAAGCTGAACAACAATCTGATAAAGTTAGTGCCAAGATAAACATTGAGAGAACAGTGATAGCGGATGCCACATTTGACAGGCCAGGCCTTACAAGACTAGTTAAAAAAATATTATTAAATATAATCTCTGCTCATTTAGCTATTTTTTTGTATTCTTATCAATGTCTCGGAGCCCGCTGTAAATATATCTGAGAAAAGCATACAGTTTTTTTAACTTTTTAACTCATGAATGCAAAAAAAAGATTGTAATGGGGGTGGATCAAGCTGTCATTTCAGAAATGATATACCCATTGCCAGGGTCGCTTCTAGGAGTAGGCCAAGCAGGGACCAGCCTAGGGGTGTCATGACCTTTGGGGTAGCCAAATCTGTGATCACGACTGATCTCTAAGGGGGACAACCCCCCTCCTTAGTTGATTCCAGTTTCTGAATCCAACCAATATAAAAGCTGTTCTCTATAAAAATGTACATCAATTGAGGATTTAGGCTCATTCAAAATGTACTGATAAAGATGTGACAACCGAGTGCCAGACATGAAGCAGAGAAGGAGCTTGCATTGAGTTTCTAAAACAATTTACAACCCACGCCAGAGCAGGCAGCTAAAAGCTTACTTATGCTAAAAAGAGGACTTTCATGCTAAAGCAATATTGTTTCTTACTTTATGTATTTTATATGTAAGTATACAATTTGCTTGGTCTCTTTGTGTTCTTGTGGACTTTTTCCATACTGCTCTTTGATGTCACTACATAGGCCCTGTATGAATGAGAATGAGTAAATGCATGAGTATGCCCTGTAATAGACTTAGACTTATGTTCTGGTGTTGTCGCCATGTCATGCTGTATGCTACCAGGTTACAATTAGGCCCCTGTCACTCTCTGTTAGGCTAATAGATCCAGAAAACACAGAAATAGTTATATAGAGTGTGCTGCATTCTTAAAGTTCTCATCCCAGCAAAATGGCATTAAGCTTCCCAATTAGAACTCCACCCTAAAACTATCCTTGACAGAAACATTTTGTAGACTTGCCCACTACCAGTACGATACAAACTCTTTACTAAGTATATTTCACAGATTTTTTATGATTTCCAGTTCTATTCTGGGGCAGCACAGTGGTAGCGCTGCTGCCTTGTGTTTGTGTCACAGGTCCTCAGTTTGTAGAGTTTGCATGTTCTCCCTGGGTCTGCACGGTTTTCCTCTGTGTGCTCTTCCCACAGTCATGCAGAATAGGTGGATTTGCGATACTAAATTGGCCATATCGTAAGGTTAGGGTGTGTGTGTAGGTTCGCTCTGCGATGGACTGTTCCCTCCTTGCACCCTATGCTAGGCTTCATACACTTCACTAATAGTTAAATTCACTGACTAATACAGCAATACCCACGTTGGGGCTTTAGATGCCAGTGTGACCAAAATGTAATTTTGGAGACTTCAGCAAAACTTCACAACCTTAACTTTGACATCTGAAAATGTATGCCTGGGAATCACTGGATTCACCATTTAAACTACTGCTGCTGCTGTTGCTGCTTGGGTTCCAGCATTTCCAATATTCTGTATACTGAGAAGGTCCTGCTATACTAACTTCTTGCCTGTTTTGAGAAATTATCATTGAATAAAAGAGATGTAACAGAAACCTCTCAGAATGCAAAACTTATACATGTGTGTGAGGCTTCTTAGATTTTCAGAAGATAGCCTTTGTACAATTTCTGTAGTCTGCTGCACTTTGTTCTGGAATCATTTCCTAAGTTTCTCCCCAACACATCAATTTTAACCTTTTCAAGCCTCCTTTTACTTCTTTCTTCAGCATACAGTTAGTCAAGTAATAAAAATAGACAGCGTGATAATTTAAATTGCACCACACCCTTCCCATTGCTGCCAGAATCCACATATGTATCCCCTACACCCGCCTGGAACCTTAGATGTGTGTTTTTCCTAAACTTTCTTAGGAGACTGAAAATGTGGACAGGTAGATATGTATGTACCAAATGGTCTTTTTTTCTTCAGTAGTTTTCTTCAAAATATGCACTTTCTCTAGAGTTTTTAATAGCTGGCCTACTATGTATGGGTCATTTCACTTCCTGCTTTTACATCTTCTTTGATGTACGGTCTTGTTGACATTACTGCTTATATCTCCTCTTATAAGCTGTGCACTACACTTATTGCTGAAACATTTCTCTTCAGTAATTGCTTAAAAAAATCTGGATAATTAAAAGATGTGCCCCCACATATGCACATACAAAACATTTACATTTTGTGAAGATAAAGCATTTCATTATGTACTAATTGCCCCAATGTTGAGATTCTAAAACATATATTGAATTGAATACATTTTTAATAAACTTGAATTAAAATAAAAATGGAATTGTCTTTATGATTAGCTTTTTATAAATACACACACCGCCCTGAAAGAATGGTCGTCATTTGGAAAGGGTAACGTGTGCCTATGAATGTCTCAGAAAGCAGGCAAAAATATTTTGGTATGAATATGCACATTCCAGTAGTGAAAGTGTGTTTTAAACACTGCACCAAGAAGCTTTGGAAAATATAGGGGTAATAACAGAGCAGCTGCAGAGTCCTGGCCATCAAAGTGACCATCACTCATTTTGTAGTCTGCAGTCATACTGCTACTTTGTTTTATTAGCTACAGATCGAAACTGACACTATGCTTCATATCTGTCATATAAATTTATTAAAGAGGACAGCTTTGCCATTCATCAAACCTCTTTCTCCACCAGCCCATAGCTGCTGCTGTTGCTCTCAACTCCATATTGACAGAACCATAGCGCTGAATGCCAACCGAGACAGTATTTATTGATAAGCCATTTAGCAGGATGATCTGTAATAATCATAAGTGAGTAAACAAAGGGCTATAGATTTTGCTCTAATAGTCACCCTGACAGTTGCATGGAGTAAATCATGGTTGGCACTGCCAGAATATTAGGTTCATGCGTGGAATAAGCTTTTTGGATATTAAAGAGCTCCCCCGACCCTACAACATCACCTTTGGCCTCATATTTCTATCACAATGCGAGCAGTTTGAAAAAAAAAAAGAACTGTGGTGCACATTATGTCAGCTGCAAAAGGCCAAGGATTGTTTCCATTTTAATTCTTCCAGAAACAAAAAATGTTAAATTAATAAGATTACATAGGTCAAGCGGACAGGGGAAAATGCAGGTGAATACGATCAATTTGCCCTGAAATGCCCTGGTTTCCTCCCACATCCCAAAGAGCTTTATGCCACATTGTCTGTCAAATTGAAACCGGTCTAGAATGAATGAGTGCAGGCGTGTGTATCTGTCATAATTTAACATCTGTTTAAATTTTTTAATCACTTCTTGTCCTCAAAAAAACATTAAGATATCATTTTGGCAGTTTTTGAGATCAAAGAATTCAGTAATTTAGAATACATTCTCCAGTGCGCCATTTTTTAATGGATACCACCATGTTGTGCCTTTGTTTTGCATGGCTACCAGGTAGTTGCAAAGCCGGGTGACCAGGAGTGTGCACGGTGTGATTATGGTGACAGTATAAAGGTTAGCGGTGTAAAATTTCTGGTTGTCTGTGTTTACAGATTTTTCTTTCAAAACGTGGCATACTGCTTGTTATATTAATTTTTGATCCCCTAGTTATGCACTTCTTTCATATTTGTCTTGGTGTATGTGACTATCTTCTTTTTGACCCTTTCTCTCAGTTCTTTCCTACTTTGCTTTTTGCCTCATGTCTTGGGCTATGTTAAAAATAATGTTTTTCACATACTGGCAATGACCTTAGTTTGTTTTCTCCTGATCCTTCAATAAAACTTTCATCAGACTGCTCTTCTGTGTGCCGTCATCACAGTATTAGTGTTCTCACTAATGGAGTGGATTCCAGTTCAAGGTGGGTTTCAACCTCGTGCCTGACTCTGACAGAAGTGGTATCACCTCTCTGCAACCCTGTAATACATGAAGGGGCCTGGAAGAATTTATTTTAAAATGTAGCTGCAATAAAATGTAATGTGGTGAATACAGAAGAGTCGCTCAGTCAATTTGGATAATGGGACCAGTTACTCTGGAGCCCAGGGCTTATGTTTTGAAGGCTGACTTAAATCATTACACAAATATTTCCCGAACAACTCTCTTGCTGATATCTTTTGCCTCCTGAATGGTGCAGGAGTACTCAGACGTGAATAGCGTGGAACCCCCCCCAAGTCCCTGGACTCCCCTTAAAATGGCTACACTGAGCATGCTCCTGATCAATGCTCCTTTTGTTTGGGAAGGCAGAATCTCTTCAAATCCCACAGATCTACAAAGTTGTGTCATTAGGAGGAAAGGGCTAATCCATACAAACCTGCTGCCAAGCTAAACACATCAACATTTTACAAAACACCCTTTGTTGCTGCACAAATGTCTTTTTCTTAAAAAGTATAAGCACTGTCTCATTAAGGCCTTTGCTTTTCTGACAGTTAAATTTATTAAGACCACTAATGGGTCATATATTAAAGGAAGGAATGCTGGGTAGTGGAAAAATGTGCGCGTGTCACCTGGCGTTCACATCCCTCATTTCTGCAGCTTCCTAAAGTGGCCTTGGACCTCCTTGTTTGTGAACCACCCTGATTTACGGAATACCGTATGTTTGAATGGCTTTGCAAAAGTAATCATTTTTTGCTTTGACCAAATATCAGTGTACACTGGAAACTGTTGCAGATCAGCATTTAGATTCAATTTCTGCAGGCAATTATTTGGAAGAAACTGAGGTTTGTAATGAGTTAAACATATTTGTTTACACCATACATTTCATACAATAAATCTAAAGAACTGTATTTGTATAGGGTCCTTGTCACATGATTACACAACAAAGAGCAGTGAAGAGCATCCACTTAAACTGACAGAAATGCCACTGATGCAAGGACTCAGCTGGTTTGCACATCTGCATCTCTATATTAACTTCCTTAAAACTTTTAGTATTCCCATCATGCATCAAGCTGCTGTGCATAACAAGACCCTCTCAGTTCTATCTTCCCCCATTGCCCTTGGGATCCATACATCAGACACCTCCTAAGAATCACTTCTTTCTCCTTGAATGAGATATGTGCTTGAAATGAATGCAATATGGACTTGTGGATGTTCTAAGCTAGCTGTCTGTGAAAGGGGAACTATTGAAGCCTTGCCTTCACGCGCAAGATACTCCTCTGGTTAAAACACAATGTGTTACAGAAGGCTCACAAATGCCTGTCTTCATTTTTTAGAGGAAGTCTAAACACGTCTTCAGTTTCCCACTGGGAGGCTGCAAAGACTGGGAACACATTCCTGTCTGACAGAGGGGTGGTATTTGTCAGTCTGATACCTTCAGTGCTGCAGAATCATCTCTTTAAACATGACAGGCTTGGCGTCTGTCAGGCAAGGTGACACAGTGAGAAAAATGACCTCCCACTTAGAGGGAGGGCACTGGCAGGGTTTATGGTGGGCCATGAAGCCTTGGCTTGAGGCCCTTATGAAAGCACACAGCAGCATTAAAAAATAAAAAAACAACAAAGTGGGAATCAACTAATAAAGGATATGCATTCAAGAACAGACCATACTCTGGAGACTAAAAACAATACACTGAACAGTTGCACAGAAGCCACAAAGTGAGAAATGTATTAAAATAACATTGATGTACAGGGGATAAGAGACTGTTAACGAGACCTTGTATCACTTTCTAAAAAGCAGCTTTTGTACTAAAGGTTGTGTCTGTGAAAAGTAACTAATGTATATAGTGTAAATACAGTGCATTCAGAAAGTGTTCCGACCCATTCATTTTCTCACATTTTGTTATGTTGCAGCCTTGTGCTAAATTGTTGTCCAAATACTGATCCAGCAAAATTTTACACTGGATGCCCTTCCTGACGTAACCCTCCCCATTTATCAGGGCTTGGGACTGACACGAAAAAACACACTGGTTTGTACATCGTTTTTTTTTCCCTCATCAGGCAACACTCAAAAACCCAGAATGACAAAAAGAAAACCAAAATGTTAGACATTTTAGACAAATTTTTTTGCAAACTTATTAAAAATAAAAAAAACTGAAATATTACATTGGCACAAGTATTCAGACCCTTTAGAACCAGGTTATGACGCTCAGAACATTTATGTACACGCATCATGGCTGCCACCCTTTCCCAACGCTCTTTAGACGCGTCCTCTGAGCACGTCATCAGAAATTAACGCGATGCGTGCACGAGTTGCAGTACCAGGAAAAATTTGGGTGCCATGTGTGTCCCAGTTTTGATACGTGATATCAGCATCATTGTTTACTATCAATATCTTCAGTGACAAACGTGCTTGTCAGAACAGCTGGCATCAAATCACCAGCTCCTTGAAAGTGGATTTGGAAACGTACAAGATGAAATGTAAGCAAAATTTGAGACAGATATGTCCGTGCAAAGCGGAAAATGTCACAGAAAAGAAGCGGGGATTTGGCCGTTGCAAAGTAACAGTATGAACGGAAGCTGCATTGCAGCTCCAACAGGATTGATGTACATGCTTCGATATTTGATTTATGGTTCAATGCGGTGAAGCAAATCATCAAACTTGAATGCTGACATATGAAAGTATTCATGGTGCTTTTCTTCATCCATTTCTCGCATAGGTAATGCAAGCATTGCATATTTCCCATCGTAATGATGAGATACATTTAAAGATCTCACATACCATCTTCTGTGTCGCTGTTGCCGTCTTTTCTGCACCTTCACAACAGCATCTTGCACTGGCACAGGTGGAATCCTCCAGAATTACATAAATTACACGCGGAAATATAGACCAGCAGCATTTGCAAGCATACACATCGAGCAACCTCAAGAATATCCCGGCCCTCACTCAATACTTAGTTGAAGTGCCTTTGGTAATGACTTCGGCTCAGGGTCTTCTTTGGTTTGATGCAACAAGCTTCATGCTTCACATATGTGGATTTGGATATGTATTGTCATTCTTCTCTGTTGACCCTCTTAACCTCCATCAGGTTGGATGGAGACCGTTGGTGGACAGGTATTTTCAAGACTCTCCAAAGATGTTCGATTTGATTCAAGTCTAGATTTCGGCTGGGTCACTCAAAGACATTCACAGAGTTGCCCCTAAGCCATTCCTGAGTTGTCTGTGCTTAGCATCATTGTCTTGAAGTAAGATATATCCTCAAAACTGTCTGAGGTCCAGAGCTGTCTGAAGCAGGATTTAATTAAGGATATCTCTGTATTTTATGCCATTCAGCTTTCCCTTGACTGTGACTAGTCTTCTTGGCCCAGACCCTGAAAAACAACCTCACAGAAGAATGTTGCCACTACTATGCTTCACTGTTGGAATGGTATTGTTCAGGTTTGAGGGGTGCTTCATTTCCTCCAGTCATGACGCTTAGAACTGAGGTGAAACTGTTCAATTTTGGTTTCAACAGATCAAAGAATGTTGTTTTTCACAGTCTGACAGTCCTTTAGGTGCCTTCTTACAATCTCCAAGTAGGCTTTCATTTGTCTTTTACTAAGGAGATGTTTTTTTCTTGCAACTCTGCCATAAAGCCCAGATTGGTGAGGCCTTAAAATGATGGTTGTCCTTCCCACATAGGTTCTCTGGAGCTCTTGGTCACCTCTGTTACATGGTCCTTCTTTACTCTTTGCTCAGTTTGGCTAGGTGAACAGCTCTAGGAAGTTAAGGTTGTTCCAAACTTCTTCCATTTAAAAATTATAGAGACTACTGTGCTTTTGGAAACCTTCAATGCTGCAAAACTTTGTGTAGCCTTATGCAGATCTGTGTCTTGACACAATCCTGGCTCTGCAGGCAATTCCTTTGATCTCATGGTTTGGTTGTTGTTCAAATACATGTTGTCAGTCATTAAGCTTTCTATAGACAGACGTGTGACTTTCCTAATCATGTCCAATTGAATTGACCACAGGTGGACTCTAAACAAGGTGTAGAAATATCTCAACAATGACCAACACAATGGGATGCACCTGAGCCATATGTTAAGCGTTACAGCAAAGAGTTTGAATACTTGTGTTAATGGGGTATTTGACTTTTTATTTTTAATGAATTTGCAAAACTTTCTAAAATCCTTGTTGAGCTTTGTCATTCTGGGTATTAAGTGTTACTTGATGTAAGGCAAACAATGAATTTAAATGATTTCAGAGTGAGGCTGCAATATAACAAAATGTGAACAAATGGAATGAGTTTTTATGAATGCACTGTATGTTTATTACTGGCACACCGGTTAGTGAACACATTTCTGCAAGGTCATGCTCTTAACTACAACATCATTATACTTATGACCCCCTTTGTCTCACTAATGTACTCACTAATTTACTTATTTACAACTTAGGTTGACTGGTGATTCTAAAATGGTCAGATAGACTTCTGTCTCCACTAATGATGATTTCTTTATTTATGATACCAAGGCTAGCCTTTGGAACCTTACTGGGTGAGAAAATGGATAGATTGCTCTTTGTGATATCAGTATTAAGGAATACAATATAGTAAAACTTGGCCAATAAATTATTTTAACGTCATCCATGCATTCAGCCTTTCATTATCTGAACGTGCTTTATTACATGGAGAGCGGGAACAAGTCATAAACCATCCCTGAATCAATTGCCAGTTCATCATTGGGCACAGTCACACATAATATGCACACAGACTTGCATTTCAGACAATTTAGAGACACTGATTAATGCAGCATGCATGCATTTATTTCAGTCGTGTCAATACCAAGGGAAAATAAAACAAAAAATACTGAGATGGTGCTTTTTGTGACATGGAGAAATATCATTGTTCAAATGCTTAGAATTCATCTTTCAATATCGGAAACAGCTTTACCTTTGTGATGATGATATGTCTATCTTCTTTTATTTTATCTGCTATTTGTCTTTTGCTGGTTGTTCCCAACATTACGAAATAACCCATCGGCCACAACATAAATATTGAAAGCCGATGATTAATGAGGCTATTGATAACGACCATCTACTGTGTCCATTAGACCCATGTATCTCACCTTACTTCTGCACAAGTACTTCACTGAGTTTACTAAATGAAATAATAACACACCATCACAGTTATACCAGACCAGATGCAAATATACATACAAACTCACATGATCGGTGTATATTTAAAAAGTTGTTACCATGTGGAAGTTATAGTACTCAGGTAAAAAGGTTTTGGAAGTCAATGTGTTTAAGTATCTAGATAGATAGATAGATAGATAGATAGATAGATAGATAGATAGATAGATAGATAGATAGATAGATAGATAGATAGATAGATAGATAGATAGATAGATAGATAGATAGATAGATTTGTTCCCTGGAGGGAATTTGGCCCTGTAAGTGTAGAATCAACTAGGAATTTCTGCAAGTGACATGACCTGGTGTCATATTTGTAGTCAGAAGTGTACCAAGTAAAGAGAAAAGGAGACAGAACTGTTCCTTGCCTCAGTGTTGCTTACAGTCCCTGAGTATCCCAAACTGCAGTCTGCCCGACAGACTGTCCATTATGCAGGACACCATAGGCTCATCCACCTCCATATCTTGTGAACTTGTAACTTTCGGGATATGATTAAAGGTTTTTGTTAATCGATCTTGCTGTTCCTTTTTTGAATTTTGCTAAAGCAGAAAATCACAATAAACACAATCCGCTAATTTTGACAAACTGGGCAGTCAGCCATATCTCTAACACAGATAATCAATTATTGCCCTTTGTTTGATGGAATTTTTCCAATGTTTAAGACTCACATAGCACTTGGAATTGTGCATAATGAAGGATTGCCATGCCATGATTTGAGTTGCTTACCAGCATCTCAGAGTCCTGTTTGAACTACTCCATGCTACTTTTAGTCAAAAAAAGTCTCTTAGTACCATTTTAATGTACCATTTTAGTCTGGTTTATTACCTTCTTCATGATTATTGTGAAAGAATTTGTTAAAAATACGCTTCTCAGTTTAGTTGTTGCTTGAGTGTGTGCATATCTACTTGTGCCCACGTGACAGGATCATCATGTTGTTGGCAACCTGAATAATTAGCTTAATTGAAGCATTCAATTAAAAGGCTGTCTGAATACACAGGAGACAACAGAGGCTCATGTACTCTGTCAACAGATGCCATCTGTGTGTTTACTCAGGAGACTGATGTTCAGCGTATTGCAAATGACTTTATTAGAACAAGATAATGTTTTGTTGCTGTGTCAGCACAAAGCTTTCTAATTGATAAAATCACACACAAGGAACTTGGCTACACCGGAAGGGAACTCTGTTATCAGGGAGAACATTTAGATATCTAGATGAATTGCAAAAAAAAAAAAAACTACCAAAACTCCAGTGTTACACAGGCTCACACAGTATTGAAAAAACCCCACTCCACTGTGCTTCTTTTTATATAGATCAGGTTATTCCAGCACCCTTTCCAGTACAGAAATACACCTTACTCTGGAGTGAGAACTTATTGGAGATTTCTTCTTGGGTCCAGCTCAGATACACAGCATTATTATCTCAGATTAAAATAGGATAAGGAAAGCATGTAAGGCACAGAAGACATTCTCTAAGTCTGACAGACATACAGGCCTCACACGGCAATGCCATATGCTTTTTTTCCATCAAAGCTCACCATACTATATACAGACGGCAAGCCAAGGCTAACAAATTGCTCTAATCTCTGCAGTTTTCCACCTCCCAATGCGAGATCGCGCTCTGTTGCTGGCACGCCAGACAATGCGCATTTTGTGTGAGTAATTTAGCATCCCGGACAGTCAATCTGCTTGCTGGGCCCACTGCCCTCACAGACTTCTATGGGCTGCCCCGTTCTTCAGGGCAGTGTGAAACGCTTCCTTTCACAGAGCTGACACTTTGCAGATTGAGACGTCAGGCT
This sequence comes from Erpetoichthys calabaricus, assembly GCF_900747795.2. Classification (NCBI taxonomy): domain Eukaryota; kingdom Metazoa; phylum Chordata; class Cladistia; order Polypteriformes; family Polypteridae; genus Erpetoichthys; species Erpetoichthys calabaricus. Next base: position 126,114,171 of record NC_041401.2, read on the forward strand.
TGTCCGGCTGCAGCAAATTAGCAATTCTTCTTGCGCTAACTGAAAATAAAAATGTTTGCTGGGAGCATAACTGGAAAGGAATGCGTTCTGCTGTTTCAAGTGACATTGGCCTGAGATGAATGGTGAGCTACAGCCCAATTTCTTAACTGTAAAATGAGCCATATTTAAAGAGAAATAAACTGGAAGAAAAAATGGCAGAAAAGCAAACACAGGCATTCAAAAGCACTGCAATGCTGGGACTGATAGAAATGAAGCTTATCTAATATAAAAAGTCTGCCTCTCTGCAGATTGTTTGTATTTTTAAAAACTGCTGAAATCAGCCAGCTAAGCTTTGCATTAGCACACCTTGGGTCCAGAGGATGATGATGGGCTAAAGAACGGCAGGAAAGCCTCCTTCAGGGCACAGTAACAGTAGGAAGACGTTGAATGGATGAACATACTCTGGACTTTTGATATAATATTCTTTTACAGATTGTTTTAAAATGTAAACTTATGAAAGGTAAACAATTGATTCCATGCATTTCAACAAACATTGAACTTTTTACTTTTACAACAAAGATTCATTTTATGTGCTTTCTGATGAGCACAGAAAGAGATCTACAACAAGGTGGCCTCTTTTGAAATCTGCTATTGCTGATTTCAAGCTGAGACTGTACAGCAATATTGTAGAGAATATTTCTAGAAATTACTCATAGACATAAAAAATAAATAAAAAAACTGTACAACAATATCAGTTTCACATACAGTATGTTATGTATGTGAAGTATGTTACAGTATTCCAGTGAAGTATGTACAGTATGTTACAATGTATTACTTAGAAATAATGAGTATTTGATGCAGCCTTGGGGCCTGAAAAATGAATAAGATGGGTAAAAAATGGATAGATTAATGAATAAATATGACACACCATCCACCTGCATTTGCCTCTCCAACCACCAGTGAATTGGAACTTAAGCAGAAATGCTAATATTCTCCAAATGCATAAGCCTTGGTTTTCCAGCACAATTACTTTTTGCACTTTTAAGGTCAGCAAACAGGCTAGAACAATGTTATCAGGTATATCATTAGGGCTATGCTGATGTCTGTCTGATGTGGAAGCAGGGCAGACTTGCACAGGTGTGCCCCTTCAGTAAGAATGCATGCTGAGCCGTAAGAGACAGCTCTGCAAACTGTGGCTCTAGCTTTTAGACACACATTCCCATGACAGTGGAATTGCAAGGAATGTTTGGAATCGTGCTGTATGGCAAAAACGGAAAGGAGAATGTACCCGAAACTTATCTACTTTTTTTTTTTTAAATCTGGCACTCTCTACATCTTCTGTTGTATTTATTAAGTAGAAAGGCTACTTTCCGCAGACATGTGAACGTCACAGTTTACAGTCCAGTGCATTGCAAGAGTGCACATTTCCTAACCATTTGAAGAAATGGGAGAGAAAAAAAGACAAATAATCACTTTCAGATGCACACTTCTATTGTGTAACACCCTTACACATGCAAGAATTGTCTTATAATAAATAAGCAGTTGTGCTAATTAGAAAAGAGGTTAGGAGCATGCACTGATACAGCACATTGCGGCACTCAACACATGACAAACCCCCCAGGATCCCAAATTAGGACTTGAGTGCAGCCGTGCAGTGGGTGACACCTCCGCACCACACTAGTTAAAATAGAATGGAACAGTGTGAGGTTTTTTTTACAGTTGCTAGAGTGCCAATACTCTAACTTCCCTTGCAAGTTAGACGACCTGCTTGCAGGACTGGATGTAGGCTAACATCATACCCAGGACCGAACAATTGCAGGTTAACTGCCTTGCTCAAGGGCCCAATGGAGTGGAATAACTTCTGGCATTTCCAGGATCCGAACTGGCAACCAACCGATTGCCGGTGGAAATCCCGTCTCACAGCCACCACTTCACTTAGAAAAGATACACCCATAAAGGTGCCCACCCACTTCTTAGCATATCCAAACAATGTTTATGTGGCAACTCAATATTGGAACAGTATGACTGAGTCTTGGTGTAAGTATAAGAATACTCCTCTGTGACCTGGCATTCCAAAGTACTCAGTGTCCAGTGATAGCAGAGCAGTATCAGGTAGTGCACCATCTTGTACTAGATGAAGCAAGTTCCAAAAATGATGAACAGATGGATGGAAGATTTTTGTATGTAACAGTACTGTAAATGCAGATAGCAATCTCTAGTTGTATGCATGTACATGCAAGTCTGGATCTGTTCATGACTTACTCATAGCTACAGATACACATGGCTTCAGTAATTAACACCACCCTCTAATTGCTGTTTATATCCATCCATCCATCCATCCATCCATCCATCGATCCATCCATCCATCCATCCATCCATTATCCAACCCGCTATATCCTAACTACAGGGTCACGGGGGTCTGCTGGAGCCAATCTCAGCCAACACAGGGCGCAAGGCAGGAAACAAACCACAGGCAGGGCGTCAGCCCACCGCAGGGCGTGCACATCCACACACAGACACACACCCACACACCAAGCACACACTAGGGACAATTTAGAATCGCCAATGCACCTAACCTGCATGTCTTTGGACTGTGGGAGGAAACCGGAGTACCCGGAGGAAACTCACGCAGACACGGGGAGAACATGCAAACTCCATGCAGGGAGGATCCGGGAAGCAAACCCAGGTCTCCTAACTGCGAGGCAGCATCGCTACCGCTGCACCACCGTTCAGCCCTGTTTATATTCAATAGCTGTTTATTTCTGGTATGTGTATGCTACATACTATGGCTGTAGCAGGCCTTTAAGTATGGCAGAATGTGCTTTGTAAAAAATAAGCTGAATAGAATTTTTAATTGACAGTGATTATTAACTTCTATAATTAGGTGCAGCCAAATGTTATTTTTTGACAATACTCTTAAATAATATGGCTATCTACGATTTGAAAATTGTACACATTTTACAGTACAAACTAAAACGTTTTTGTGATGTTCCTGCTACTCCTTTGTAATTGTGCATATGTACAGCTGGTAGTGGACATGTATTTACTCTATTTCCCCCATCATTGGTTCACTTCAAGCTTAATCTCAAGAGTGGGTGGTCACTACGAACATAGGATAGGGGTTATTCCATTCATCTTTTTATAGATAAAATGGATATGCATAGAAGGGTGACATTTTTGCATGTTTTTAACAAATTTGTAGAACAAGGATGTTAGAACTTAAAATTATTTGAGACGGGCAGTTGTATGTTGTATTACCTTTTCATGCCAATTTCATAGAAATCAGTTGGTGGGAGTATTGAACAGGGCTTGAATGTATAAAATAACGCAACTTTGTCCTTAACTAGCTGTAGAGATGTCTATGTTATATCGGTTGATATGCATATTGTGACTGTGATTGTCATGGTTTGCCTGTGGACAGCATTCTACTACAGTCATGGAATGTATCTCTCCTATATTGTGTGTACCCACACCTGGAACCTAAACATATTCCTTTTAACAGTGGGTTTCTGTAATAGCTCAGTATTTGTTTGGTACTGAATACAGTGTATCTTCATTAAAGCACTAGACACTAGTTACATCATGAAAAGATGCCCCACTGATGAAAGCAATTCTATCTAGATCTACCTATCTATAGATCTTCCTGTAAATGTGCAGAAACTGTATTTCTCTAGTAGTCAAGAGGGGCACAGTAATTGCCTCGGGTGTTATTTTGTGATGCAGGTGCTTCACTGGTGAATTTCAAAGAGTCACTGATGGACAGAGATGGTGGGAAAAGTTCAAAGGTTGGAGGATAAGCTGCTGAGACACACTGAGTTTAAACAGCAGCATGTGCAATTTGCAGTCCTCCTCCCACATGGCCCGACTCTAGCCCCTCTGCACAAGAGCCCTGGCCTAGACTGGACAGCTAGTAAATTATGGTAATTTCTTGTGATATCAAAACAAAACTATTCTAATCCAGCTTTTTAGAAAATGGCATTTTTTCGCAGTAGATAAAAGTGCTGAAGAATGCAAGTGACAGCCATGCCTAATATCTCTTTCTGCCACTTTTACTTTTTTTCTTTCTCCCTGCTTCTTCTTCTTCTTCTTCTCTCTTTAGTTGACGTCTTTATGTAAGTTGGAAACTGCGGGTGAATGAAAGGAAGATTCTGCAGGGTGACCCCCACAGGAGGAGAAAGTATTAAAAGAGAGAACTAAAGATGTGGCGAGGAAAACCCGGGCTTCCCGCAGAGACATAGGCATCCTCTCTGGAAGGCTACATTTTGGCTTCAGACGGCCTTTGTCAAAAGAAAAGAGCACTCTTCTTCAAATGGGCGCGGACAATAGTTGTTTTGTCAGCCAGAGACACAGGCAGAAAAAGAGAGAGGACCCATCTTCACTTAGAGCTGCCTTTGGGGCCGGCAGATGTTAAAATGAGGATGATTTATTACCCAAGTGTCCTTGGTGGCATTTGGCCATCTTCCCAGACCTAGAATATTAGTGGCAAACAGGAGGAGGTGGCTGCCGATCACAGACATCTTAATACCTTGTATGGGCACACAGAAGTCAAGGTTTTTTTTTTTTTTCTTTTACTGAGAAAACATCCTCAGATCTAAGAGTATCTACAGTGCTAGGGTCCTTAAGTGAGCAGACACAACCAAAATAAGGCACTATTAAAATTATAGCAAAACAGAGCTAATGATGGCAAAATCAAACATGTCGTTCCTGAGAACTTTCTTGTGTGACTGGCATGAACAGCACAAATTATTGTAACGTCTGTTTCAGACTTTATACTACAGTTATTTTTTTTTTTTAACGAAAGGTTTTAGTTATTCTTAAAATAAATTAATGTCCCTACTTCAGAACATTTTGAAAGAACAAGACTCCTTTGAAACTATTTCTTTTAGTACAACAGAAGTCGACTCTTTTGCCTGTTACCACTTTAGCTATGTTAATCTGTGAGGTGATACCTATCCTTATTATATTTCGGTTCAGTCTTTGGTTTCCACTGCTTCCTATGAACATTTTCTGGGAATATTAATTTTCACAAATACAGATTCTGAACACACATTGAAAATTATTAAAGAGAAAGCGCAAGCAGGCACAGCTGTTTCAAGGTAGCATTTAATGCCCTGCTCCTTGTATTTGCCCTCTATGACATGGGGATTAACTGCTAGTAAAATGGACAGTCCTTAGGCCTCTGCCTGAGGTTCTTTGCTGATGACTTTCCACATCAAGGGGAGGCTTGAGATATTATAAAGGCCATGCCCCAGCAGGCCGGGCCAGTTTTGTCCAAATTAGCTCACCTTTCCCAGCATTATGCTGACACTGCATAATTTGCCAGGAGGAGTTATGAAGGTGACTCTCCCGCAGGGGGTGCAGGGAAGATAATTAATCACAGGCTGTTTGCTGTGTGGGAACTGAAAGTCTGGCATCTCTTCAATTGGGCACATATATCGCCTTGCATGTTGCAAAATTCACCAAGACCAAGAGACTTGACCATTGGCCTTAGGTTTGTGTGAGTACATACAAGAGGCAAACAGAGTTTCAGACACAGGGCTGATAGCTGAAGGACTAAAAGTAGACTCTCATAAAAAAAATCTTGATTTCCATCTGATCTACAGTACAAAAGCATATGTCACCGCAGAATAGGCTTTCTTCAGTCACTTACTGCATTGAATGGTTTCCTTGACAGCTTGCATCTTCAAGCCCAAGGCAAGTACATCTAGTTACTTTCATTTTAAGCAGAAATACCTCTTTGGTATTCATACACAATAAATATCCACATTTTCACAGGTACATTAAAGCCCACACTCAAATAATCTTCATTCACAAGGTGCACCATGGCCGAGGTGGACAGAATCTAGAACTGTTGATATCACCAACCTGCCCTCTTCAAACAGATACCACCCATCCTCCACCACATTCACACTTCTAAAGAGGCTGATAGCCTGAGCTTGTTGCACTTAAAAGTCTGGAGAAAAAACACAGGCGCCCAATTAGGTACCTGACCTATGGGGAGCCCGGATTGATTGGCCTGAACATTAGAGTAAACAAGCTTCTTCGTCAGTCTCAGAAAGGGCCGGTAGGGGTGGACTGTCTGTGTCAAAGGTCTTCCTTCTGAGCCCTACTGGGACAGAGTACAACAGCCAGGCGCCTCTGAATAGCAACTTGAGCATCCGCTTTCATTATTAAGAAAGAAAGAAAGAAAGAAAGAAAGAAAGAAAGAAAGAAAGAAAGAAAGAAAGAAAGAAAGAAAGAAAGAAAGAAAGAAAGAAAGAAACTACCGTTTATATTGTACTGTTATTAAAAATGTCTTGGCAACATTCAATTTCATATATATGGCTCCCTCACATTATTATTAATTTAATTGTAAACTGAGTGTGCTCTAAAACCTGGCCCATATCACCTTAATTTATAAAGAAATGCTTTGAAGAACTTACAAATATATTTCCTTTCGGAAGAAAGCAAACAGGTTGGAGGAGGTGCAAGGGAATGAGATGTGGGCACACCTTGATTAAAACAGTTTTTACCATGCTGAGCTCCTGCATTATGCAATTTGTTAACAAAAGCATTTATTTGGCTATTAGAATATGAAGTCTATAAAAATTTGATGATCAACCACTTTCAGAAGCAATGTTCTCTGCAGATACCAGCCCACAAATTCATATAAAAAATGGAATCATTCCAGGAGAGTCACAAGGAACTGTCTCTGGGATTTGATTTCCTTACTTTTCTGTGGCTGCACCTGAGGGGGTTTCTTCATATCACATCTTTAAGGAAGCAACACACACAATGCTCACCTTTCAAATCCTTTCCTAAGATTATTTTATTTGATTATTATGTGATGTTTGATATGAAATAGTTACCACTGGTCAACAAATAGTTCATGCATGAAAATGACCTTCACAGGAGTCTTTATAACCTTACATAGTTTACAAAAATAGTGAAAAATTATAAGTTGATTACTGAGGACCATGTTTATGCTGAGAGTATAACTATCAGCAAACTGTGTGCACTGCTCACAAGGATGGAACTAGGCAATGTGGTCTAGAGGGACAAGCTGCGCTTGACTGAACAAATTGCTGGTTCACTGTGTAATCCTAATCAAGTCAATGCAGACACTGCTGTTGTATGGATATGCACCTCAAAAGGTGGGGCTCTGATTCTTTTGCAGTCTCAAACAGGATTAATAGTACCCTAGAAATGGGATAGAAGAAAAGCTCTCTAAAGGTTGCATAATAGAGATAAAGACCTTAGAAACAGCATGCAATGTACTAAATGAAGTTCATGCTGGTTCAGTTAATTTTACCTGGGATTCTCTTATTAGACACAAAATGCTTGATGTCCTTCTTTGCACCAGAAGAACATATCTTCTTTCAGTTAGTTTAGCAATGTATTATGTAAAAGACAACACCATCTGCTTCCATGGGGGAAAGTTTCTTTTGGCTAGCAGACGAAAATACCTGTAAGGAAGAGTGGCAGAAAGGTTGAACTTTAAATGGGGTGAAACTGTAGCTCCGTGATCCCTCTTAGTATCACTTATTAAAGTAACGATTTTTTGCTCCAAACCACAACCTGAGGAGCTACATTGAAAATGTTGATTCAGTCCCAATAGTACAAATAGTTAAGCAGCAATCTCTTTGATAAATACTAATAATGTCAAACAGAGAAAAGCCCTTTAGTAAAAAACTATATCCATAGCCATTATCCAACCCGCTATATCCTAACACAGGGTCACGGGGGTCTGCTGGAGCCAATCCCCAGCCAACACAGGGTGCAAGGCAGGAAACAAACCCCAGGCAGGGCGCCAGCCCACCGCAGGGCGTGCACACACACAGCACACACTAGGGACAATTTAGAATCGCCAATGCACCTGAACCTGCATGTCTTTGGACTGTGGGAGGAAACTGGAGTACCCAGAGGAAACCCACGCAGACATGGGGAGAACATGCAAACTCCACACCAGGAGGACTCGGGAAGCGAACCCGGGTCTCCTAACTGTGAGGCAGCAGCGCTACCCACTGCGCCACCGTGCCGCCTAAAAAAAAAAATTTATATTCATTTTCTAAACATTTTCAAGATTAGACAAATTAAATCGTGTCTGTGATCTAATATTCTAAAGGAGTTAATGATCAATAGACTTTACAGTGATTGTCTCATTGCATTGTTGTTTAAGAATGTGGTACAGTCAGTCAGTCAGTCATCTTCCAACCCGCTATATCCTAACTACAGGGTCACGGGGGTCTGCTGGAGCCAATCCCAGCCAGCAAAGGGCGCAAGGCAGGAACAAACCCCGGGCAGGGCGCCAGCCCACTGCAGGGCACACACACATACCAAGCACACACTATGGACAATTTAGGATCACCAATGCACCTAACCTGCAAGTCTTTGGACTGTGGGAGGAAACCAGAGCACCCGGAGGAAACCACGCAGACATGGGGAGAACATGCGAATTCCACGCAGGGAGGACCCGGGAAGCGAACCCAGGTCTTCTTACTGTGAGGAAGCAGTGCTACCACTGTGCCACCATGCTGCCCCAGATTGTGGTACAGTGCACATTAAAATTAAATTGTGAACATAATACTAAATAAAGGTATTTATAAACAATTTTAACCTAGCATCCTGGGAATACTATATGGGGTTTCCCAGAATATCAATAGTGTCTTTGAAAATTTTATGTATTCCCTTGAGGTAGTTTGTCGTGTGGTGGGTGCAGCAACACGCTGTATCAATTCATCCTCCCGACCTCCTCCTCCTCCTCCCTCCTTATAAATAACTATAATAAGTTTTTGCCTAAATAATATAACAGCAGCATATTTCATCCTTTGGTTTTCCTTTAGAAAACAAAATACAAGCAGAGCTTTAATCAATTAGAGCTGGTGCAATTTTTAAAATAAAACTTTAGTACTTGTCTAAGTTGTTACTGAAAATCATTTTTGAAAGTCATTGTCACAGAAGAAAACTGAGAGCTGTCTTACCTATCACTATTGACATAAATAAACATATCACAAGACATGCTGTAAGAGATCTACCAACATAACTGGTGTGGTATCAGTGTGGCCTAGAGGTGCAACCCTGCTGGTTCAGTGATGGCAGTATAAGACCTTAACCCATAACCTGCTTGTACTGATGGTGTAAAATATGTGCACAAAATGATAATGTTCTCTGATTTTGTAAGCTGCATTAGATAATGACATCAAGCAAATAATAATAAAAACAAAACTGAGCAAATTCATATTTAGTTTTTTCTCTGATACTAATATATAGATAAAATTGAAAGAAAAAATTTATAGAACATTCAGTCCAGCAAAGCTTGCCATTCCTTTCCACTTAATTCCTCCAAAATAACATCATTTCAAGTTTTGAAAGTCCCTAAAGTCCTACTGTCTACTGTATTACTTAGTAACTTATTCCATGTGTCGATGGTTCTATGTGTTAAAAATTTTTTTTCCTAACGTTTGTGCAAAATTTATAGGTTTCCAACTGTGTTCCTGTGTTCTTGATGAACTCATTTTAAAATAACAGTCTCAATCTAGCGTATTAATTCCATTCATAGTTTGAAACACTTCAATCATGTCTCCTCCTAATCTCCTTTTGTTTAAACTGTAAAGGCTCAGCTCTTTTAACCTTTCCTCATAACTCATCCACTGCAGTCTTAGAAACAGCCTAGCCACTCTTCTCTGGACCAGTCTTTTTCGACCACTTCTATGTCTTTATTGTAGCCTGGAGATAAAGAAGTTCCTTTTATGTTGCATATAATCATTACTTTATTCATTCATTTCTTAATCCATTTTATTCATTATAATGTTGGGGGAAGCTTGATTCTGTTTTAGCAGGACTGAAGGGCTTACCTCAGCAGAGACATTCTTGGTCACTCTTCCTATGAAGTCAGTAGACAGATTGGGGGAGCATATCTCTGCAAAAGGATGAAGGTTCAAGTCTTAAGAGTTCTGGTCCTTCCTGTTTTGCTATATGGTTGTGAGTCATGGATGGTATTGTGTTTCTTTGGAGAATCCTTAGGTACAGCTGGTTTGACTTTGTATCTAATGAGCGGTTGATCAAGGAGTCCCAAAGTAGCCACATTACCTGCATTGTGAGGGAGTGTCAGTTACTGCACTCTCAACCATGTGGTGTGATTCCCCATGGGTGATCTGGATCACAATATCATTGTTGAGGACCTGAGTGGATGGACCAGGCCAAGGAGACACCCACATAACACCTTGCTGCAGCAGATAGATGGTAATTTCTGGATGGTGGGACTGGACTGTGTGTCTGCCTGGGGGGTTGCCAACTGGGATCCTGAAGTGTTAATGCTCCCCAACCAGACCTGACCTGGGTGCTAGGCATGACAAACCTTAAATATGGTATCTGATCATCATGGGGAACACCCACACATACACACACACAATAACGAAGAGTGAAGCAAGTTGCCAATCAACTTAAGCAAACCTAATCTAACTTTTGCGATATGGATGGAAACCATGTATATTGGTAAAACCTACACAAATAATGACTATGTCAAGAATCAAACCTTGGATCCCAGGAGCTGTAAAAGCAGCGCTGTTAACCATGGTGCCACTGGGTTTCCCCACTCAGAATAAACAATGATTTAAGCAGGTATTTAAAATAGTCACCAAACATTTTAAAATCTGCTATATAACCTTGACAAGAAATCCTTTGAATTGCAAGAAGGAACTTAATGTTTGCAGCAGAGCAAAATGCAAACTCTGGTCCAGCTGCAGTGTCTATCTTCCAGTAGGCCTAATGTAAAATAATATATGATGTACTGTTCACAATTCACCTGAATAGATCTTGCCATAATTCCATACCTATTGAGTGAATTCTTTAACAGGAAAAATGAACTAACTGGATCATACTTTACATAGTTTCTGAAAGATTTGACTGTTTCAGGTATAATAAAGGTTAATGTTTGCCACAGAGTTTGGATAACAGAGACACACATGAGTTTTAAGGTATCAAAAGAGACATGAAAATTACATCTTCAATTTTAACATATGGTGAGGTTATTTTGTGTGTATCAGGAAGAAATAACAAGTCTTATGAACAAACAAAAGAATATAAAGATAGTGCCCATTAAGCATTTAGTTTGTAACTCAAGGCTTAATCCTATTAACTCTATGATATCCTAACAAATTTTGCCCAAGTTACTACTACAATTAGCACCATGAAAAGAACTAACTCGGTTGTCAATGAGTACTACCCTGCTAATTAAATTTCTTACTGAACATCATTCAATTTTTTATTGTTATTCTTTTGAAATTATCTTTTACAGTATATCCATCTTGGACATTGCAATAATTGTAATCTATTAATAACGTATGAACACTCCTGCTGTCTTTCCTAGTTAACCAGATGCACCCATTGCCTGTTTTGATAAACATCACTAAGTGGAGTTCACTTGACAGGCAACAAATGACATCCAGATTTGTGCCTGATGCTGCTTTTAAGTCTTTGTCTCGCTAGGGTAAATATTTTATAACCATTATCGACTTTTACAGTCTGAAAATGTTTCACATTGTATCGGAAAGTTTACCAATGACATTTTTGAAACTTGCATTTTTGCATGTGGTGAAGAGGGTCTGGAGGAGGTACTGTCATAACTTCATTCCTTATTCAAACAAGGAGATTATGCTGAGATTCCCTACTCAAAAGTCAAACCTCTGCTGATGGCCTAAAAAACATGCTTCATTTTGAGAAAGGGCACAATGAATGAATTTAACGCGTACTTCAGCATAAAATACCTCTGAATGCTGCTGCTTGACATGATAAACATTTTTCCCATGACAGAGAGAAGCAAAAGCAAAGAGTCAAGCCTTTGTGCTGAGCTGGGATTTACAGTAAAGGTTAGTGACAAACAAGGCACAATGAGCACAGACAAAGGCTATCATACACTTCACTTCTCAATGGCCGCTTCACTTTCTTGATGAATAATTTAAATTATCATCTCCAAGTATTGCTGAGCATTATTTCTGAGGAAAAGAAAAAAAAAAAGAAATGCCTCTTCTTTTTTATTCTTTTCTCGATTCTTTTCATTTTTGTCTCATCTCTTTCATGTTGTTGCATAGGCAGTTTTTTTTTTTGCCATGTGAATCAGTTTCCTGAACAATGGGATATATGACTGTTGCAGGGCATAGGAAGAAAGCCGCTCTTGTTGTGCTCTGGCCGCCTTGACGTTGATTAATGAGGGTGCAGACATGGGGAGAATGTAGAAGGGAGACTCCGGAAGGCCTGCGGGCACACGGAAGAGCAGGGTTGCCCCCACACATTCGCATATAATCGCTCCTGCAGAAAAGAGGGATGACAGCCAACCACACCCCCCATTCCCCTCATTTCAGCTCTTGCAGGCATAGGTATGTATTCTGCACTTTCATATAGTGCCTTTTGGAACTTTATGCTATAGCTTTTTTATACATATGACTATTATTACTATGGGATATTATATTGTATAAAAATGGAAGAGATGATTTTGCCTAGTATCAGGTGACCACAATGCTTTTAGGAAATATGAAACATCCCTTCAGTTGAATGACATTTTCTGTAACCAGGTCATGGTACAAATATTTAGACTTCACATATGTAGTGGGTCACTCTACATTGTAACCTCTTGCTAGCACCTGCAGTATGACCAAACTATTTCATTCCATGACTTCCAAGTAAAAACATGTGTGGAAGATACCAGCTCTAAACTGAAAATGACTGTGGAAAAGGATTCAATCGATTTGCCCAGAATCTCGAAACTTGTCTAATGTGCCCATTTAAGAATCCATCAGCAAGCATCACAGCCAAAAGATGAGGCTGGACAGCTCCTAGCTCTCAGTGTGTATTCTGCTACCTGTTCTAATTCACAGCATCTTAGCAGTTCTTTCAGCCTTGCAGAGAAATAGGAGGGCAGAATGCCACACAATCACTTCAAGTGTACCCTAGGAACAACCTTGTATGTGCATTTGCAGTCAACCGACACTTGAAGATTAGTCCTTGATGCATCTTCCATTAATGAGACAACTCAAGTTTCAAGTCTGCAGTTTGCCCAAGCAGATGATGCAGTTGCTTACATTTCTAAAAATGGGATGTTTCAGTAGCTACAGGGTATTACTTGAAGTGAATACAAATTTGTGCAGTTTTAAGTTAAAAAAAGAAGGATAGCTGCATACATACAACTGCATCATTAGAGCAGTGAGGGTCTTCTGTAAAAGGAAAGAAGTTAACTTTCCTATTGTGTTAAAAGTTCAGAAATACAATACTAGATGCAGAAATAATGAAAAAAATATTCAGGCTTAGAAGTGGATTAGCTACAACAAGGAGATCAACAGTTGAGAGTTGATTCAGAATTTGGTACACAGTGGCAAGTATGCATTTAACATTACCTTTTAGCACTGCTACAATCTAGATTTTGCATATCGTTTAATATGTAGTAAGATACAGACTTGACATTCCTATCTTTGTTTATTTTACCTGTTTTTTGCAGATTGCTTATTGCCCATATTCAACCAAAATGGCACATTGTATGCGGTTTGTGTAAATTTGCCATCTTCGCCATCTTTCGCCATGTGAATATAACATTATTAAGGAGGAATTAAAGTGCCTGTTTCAGTATCAACAGACATAAATGTTTAACCATCTTTATGTAATAGGACACATTTTGGGGGATTTATTATCTTGACTTTCAAATCTTGATTAATTGTTAGTTCCATCTTCATTTCCAGAAATGCATTACAGTTTATTCTCTAAGCTACCATTTTTATTTAGGTAGCCTTTCAAACTCTTTTTTTTAATGTATGAAAGTAAAAGGGGGTAAAAAGAGGAATGTGGAGACCCAAATCTCAGGTTGCTAAAAAGCAATCTAATACATGTAAATGTCTTAGAAAATAAATGAAAACATTTTAAAGAAAACCTAAAGGAAACCTTTCAGGAAAACCTTCAGGAGAAGAAAAGGGAAGTAAAGAACAGTGGCGAAATGAACATTGGACTAAGGAATTGAAAATGACAAAACAGAGTTATGGAAGGTATCTACTGGATTAAGGAAGTAAAAATAAATACAGATGATAAGACACACCCTTTTCACCAGATTATTGGAGTAAAGGCAGAGGAACCATGAAATAACCACTCAATACAAAAAAAAAAAAAATCAAACAGAAAAAAAACACTGAGGTGAAAGAGGGGGAATGAACAAAAATGGATAGGGAATAATTGGTTGGACAATACTGAATATTTAAAAGGATTATTTTTTTATTTCCAACTATAGTTCCACTTTGTGAATAAACTTATTTGGATGTGAAAATGTATCAGTGTTGGCTCTGTAAGGATGTACCAACAAGATGATGAAATAACACATTGAGAAGTAAAAGTTGTCCATGAGACAAGTTCAGTAGTGAAAAATCACTTTCACCGATTCTTCAAATGGGAATTGCTGAACAAAAATATGACAACCATAAACAAGCAGCTATTTCAGACTCTACAATGCATCACAAAGACAGAGTATTTTAAAACCTTTTTACCAAGAGAAAGACACTACACTTTGTTTATAAGAAAAAAAAAGAAAACAGAGTGTACACTTCCTTTCAACCCAATAGACATATAGCTTTCATTTGGCAAATTCATCCGTGGAATGCTCTATTTAACTTAAAAATATATACTTGTGATTTGTATATAAATTAGATTTCCTAAACAAGAAAAAAAATACGCATTTACTTTATTTTGTTCTTTCCTTGTGTTCTGCTTTAAATAACAGGAAAAAGGAAAAGATAAGTAAATAAAGCAGCCCTTTATTCAGGTTACACTTGTCCCACCCTTCACAACCACATGGCACTCTCAGCTCACTTGAATGTGTGTCCTAAGCAGTACGCTCCTTTGACACTAGAAGGACGTTCACACATACAAAAGTTGCCCTGCCAGGTAAGTTAAAAATACAGTTGCAAGGTAAACTCTTTGTTTATTTTACATGTAGTTTAGTTATCTTTAACTATTAACAGTACATGGAAAAAGTAAATATGCAACCCAAATACCAAAAGTCAATTAATACAATCAATTAAAAAAATAAATAAAGATTACATATCTTATATATTTCAACTTTTGCATAGACATCCTGGGCAACTTCATTAATTTATAAGCCCCACAAATAAGTAACGTGGAAGTCTTTTATGTCTTCCTTTTCCCTTTCTAAACAATTACACAGCTTAGGCTGAGTGGTGGCTCTGAGGCTAGGGAGCTGCACTGGCAATCGGAAGGTTGCCGGCTCGAATCCCGTAAATGCCAATATGGACTCTGCTCTGTTGGGCCCTTAAGCAAGGCCCTTAACCTGCAATTGCTAAGCACTTTGAGTAGTGAGAAAAGCGCTATATAAATGCAAAAAATTATTATTATTAATTAGCTTACTGTACCCTCCAAAAAAAACCAAAAGCAACAGTGTTATAAATTCTGTTTATACAAAATATATAATTCTGTTCCAACAAAAGCAAGATTGTCCATAGTGATATGGTGAAAGTAAGCGCTCATTACATGCTGCTGAATGATGTGTGGCTATTATTACCAATGATCTTATATATAAAAAAACACACACACACACAAAGCAAAGTCACAGGTTAAAGATCAAGTGGGGGCTCACACTAAGGCTTCTTACTGCACCTCCTTGAAACTGGTACCTGCTTGATTCAACCAGTGAGTCAATAATGACACTGAGAAACTGATTCACTAACAAGAACACATATTTAAAAAAAAACTCCTAATTATCGAAAAGAGTTTTGAGATAGAAATTGTATGTTTTGGGTCAATCAGTACTAGGAACTAATAAGATGTGGTTATACTCAACATTTAAAATTTTTCCTTTTACAGTTTATCCCAATTGTGTCTTACTAATTTTATTTGCAGCATTTCTGACTCAGGTTCATTCTCATGCTTTCCGGGTGCACACAAATGTCCCAGAAATCCACTTAAAATGATCTTAAACCTTTATCACTTAATTTAAACATCGTCCTAAGTTTGCAAATTCTCCTTGTGTCTGTGTGGGTTTTTCTCCTGGTAATCCATTTTTCCTTCCATGCTCTAAATGAGTGAGTCTGCCCTGCAATGGTCTTATACACACTTTAATTGGTTACAGACCTTAGCCTGTTTGATCATGGACCTACCTACCTACCTATAAGAATTCTGACTCCAATATAGGAATGGAGAAATGCAAATAGTTGAAGAAAAGACTACTAAAAAAATCACCACTGAGGTGATATTTAGTGCTGCCATTAAATCAATTTTTGTAACAAAAGCTTTCCTAGTAGTCACTGATGGTGTACCATCTAACAGGGTAGTGTTCTTTATTGGCATCAATTCAACAAACTACTCAATCACAGGAAACACCACATAAGCTCCAAAAATGAATTTAACTCATCAAACTACATCATCATTCTTATTAATTTCAGGTGACAATTGCAGCAATGAAATATTTAATTTTGTTTTTCGGTTTACTGTAAAAATTATTTGATAATTTACCCAGGCTTTCTGCCACTTGATTTCTCAATGGATTAATATTTACATAAGATATTTGCTTATCTGGGTAAACCAGTTTTGCTGACTTTACTGTTCATATTTTGAGAAATTCTTCTCTTAGTACAAATATCTTCAATAATCATAAACCTTATGTTCATACAGACAAAAGTTATAACTTTACTAATACTTTAAGAAGGTTGCTAGTATGGCTCTTATTTTTGTCTTTTTTTGAGGTAACATGTATAATATACAAATATTATTTGTAAAGCCTTTTGTGTACATATTTGACCCAAAAACTGAAGGCTTTCTATTAAGGCACGTGAGCAAATTTTTATATTGCCATGTCTTCCACTGCACTTGGGTACCAATCCAGGTGGTTCGACATGTATATATATATGTGTGTGTGTGTCCAGTATGGGATCTCCAACCCTGGTCCAGGAGGTCTGTTGTGGCTGCAGGTTTTCCTCTAACTTTTTTCTTGCTTAGTGACGAGTTTTTGCTACTAATTAACTCTTTTTCCTTTAATTGACTTGTTAGTTAAGACTGTGACCCCTTATTTATTTCTTTTTCATTAATTAGCAGACAAATAATAATAAGTTACACAACACATAACCTGCTTAACTGTGTCCATCACACAATATTTGAAAACAAAGATGGGTGAAGGTCTCAATAATGTTGATCTGCTCAGGTCCATGAAACATTTTAATACTGTTCTTAGTAAAAAGAAAATCAACAGTTGTGGAAATGTCTGCTGTGGCAGAATGAGAGCAGCAACAAGCCATGGAAGCAAAATTGAGGTTTAATTAACAATAAGAATTGGACTTCTAATTAAAAAACTGGTTTGGGTGAAATTGGTAGAAGTTTGAGGCTCAGAATTAGCTGGGCATCTGTTTGCTGACTTCACATCTCATTTCTGTCTAGGTGCCATTTTAGGAAACAAATCTGCGGGCTGATCTTAAGAAACAAAATGAAGAGAACAGAAGTCAACTAATGACAAAAACTGGTCATTTATTTAGAAAAGAGTTAGAATAAAAACCTTTAGCCATGGTAATGCTCCAGGACCGGAGCTGGAAGCCCCTGGTCTTCTGTGTATTGAATTTTACTTTTTAGTTACATATTTTCTTCCCTTTGTCAGGCTCAAGGCTGGTGATTCTAAATGTATCCAGAATTTTGACTTCAGTGTTCCAGACGTTTAACTAAACCTGAGTTCTTTTGAAAAACCTTGTTTACAGATCTGCAGTCTGCCTTTACTGATGTGTCTGTTAAGTTCATGTCAATGCAATTTAAAAGAGAGATAGTTTAATTTAATTTAAAGTAATTAGGAAACAGCAACTATTCAACATCATTCACACCTGATCCTGTTTGATGCAAAATCCAATACATTTCATTTATATTAATAATTGTAACTTGCATTGAGGTATTAAAGTTTGTTAGGTTCCTACTTTGCTTTCCAATGTCACCAGAAGGAGGTCCAGTAGAAAATGAATGGATGGATAAATATGGCAAAACCGCAAGGCAGGTAAAATTTACAGAAAATCTTTTTTATTGTACACTTCTATTTTTGACAGTCCCTTAGTTTAATTAGATAATTTCTACACATTGTTTGACCATTCATCCACTACCTGAATTACCCGATCATAAGCACCCATCACAGGTAGCATTCCGTACAGTTCAGTTCAGTTTATACTTAATAAGGGCGCCACCCCCCAAAAAATGCAAGGTTAACACAAAATATAATGTTTTAAACATATATTGATAGGAAAATTAAACACATTTTCTGAAATCAAAAAACTATAGTTATATTTATTGTAATTTTAAACCCCTTGACCAACAATACAGCTTGTGCAGTAAGGCATGGCAGCTTGTCAAATGCAGGTCACCTTACAAATGCCATAATTGAAAGCCTATGTTACAGCAAGACAAAAGCCATACTTAGTCAGTTTTCTGTACATTCCATAATACCTCATATATCAGCAATTGAAACAGAGAGAGCAATTGGAATGTTGCAGAAAGGCATGGCATGTGCCAGTGTTGCATGACACTGTGGGGTAAGCCTCACCACTGTGTCCTGACTGCAGGAAAGATTTCAGCAGACTAGCCAGGAAAGATGATCGTCTCAGACCTAATCACCATCTAGTGACCACAGCAGAGCAGGACCAACATATCAGATGGGTCTATCAGAGGTTGTTTTTCAAGATCTTCACTGATGTTGAAACTGCTGGCAAACACGGTGCCTGCATCAGTGGTATAATAGTGAGGGGTAGCTTCCATACTGCTGGCCATAGAGCAGTGTAACTCATCAGAGGCCCTCTGCTTGGATCTTCTACATGTACTGACCCTACAGCAGAACAATATAAGGTCACACACAGCTTCTGTGTTCATCACTCTTCTAAGAAAAGAATGCTTGTGTTCAAGTTCTTTTTGTGGTTGCCTTCCTTTCCTACTGACCTTAACTCACCCAAGAATGTTTGGGATGTCCTGAATCATAACATCAGGTGATGTCAGCTTCTGTCTGCAGCAATTTTATGGGAACGAGATTAAATACAACAAATTCAGATTCTGAGCCTCTCTGGTTCTACATACTATCAGTATCAAGTAGTGGTGACTACAAGAGGCGGTCACACAAGATTCTGAAGGATTTCATGATGACTGATGTTAATGTTCAAAAGTATTGTCTTTTTATTGTTGCTCTATTGGTTTTCTTTCCTGTTATTCTCAGTTGTTTATTTATGCTTTAGCAAAGAAGGTGGAAACTTCAGTTGAAAAATAAGTGTTCTTTTTCAATTTTCCATTAATCTTTGATTTTAAGATCAAGTTTTAACTTCTTCAGAGGTGAGCCACATTCCTTATGGTGCAAGACACAAATTAACTCTGGATGGCAAGTCAGAAAATTACTGGACAATAAACCTAATGTCTAAGGCCCCGTTCACACTAGTTCATTTTCATTGAAAAACGCAGACATTTGTCTCCATTTTCACCTTTATTCCACACTACACTGGCATTTTCAACACCAGAAAATGAATACTGAACTGAAGACTTTTAATAATACTGGTGCAGGTTTTCAGTATAGATAGGCACTCTTTTGGTTCATGCTTATTAAGTGTTTCTTATCTGATTGAATCCTGGTCATTACAATGTCTCATTCTCTACCTGGTCACTCTTCATGGAAGTTTACAGTTGACATTGATGAGTTATTTTCCATAGTGTTTGTTCTGTTGCTTAACTGTATGCATCGAAATTGTGTTTTGTGGGATTTTTCAGAAACTGTGATCTAGTGACTACTCACATTGCATGATGGGGTCACCAGTTGTATATGCGCTCAAACTGCATGTGCACGTTCAGTCTGATTGACATGGCAGAAATTCATCTGATTGATCAACAGAACAATCACAAGAGGCAATTAGGCATTGCAACCACTCTCTTGCTGTACATGTAACAATGACTGATGAAGCTGAAATTCAAGATGATGACTGCAAATCAAGCTTAAAATTGTGACAAAAATGTCACAGTGTATAAACAAATAATTAAATGGAGAAAGTTTATAAGGAAAAATAAAGTTTCACTAGCAAAATATGACATAATATACTGTAGAATCAAAATAAGTTAAAAATTCACTGGTGTTGAGGATATACTGCGATAACAGTTACTGTGACACAGCTACTACAGATAAATTGCTTTGTTGGGTCAAACCTGCTTTTACTAAACCAGTATATTTTACGTATGAAAATCTAAAACTCTTCAATCTTTCTGTAAGAAACTGTAGAACTAGGGTGTTGTGCCATGTTAGCCACTACGAATGTAGTGAGAAATCATGCAAAAATTGCCTCGAAAGCTTGCATATTGTAATCTTCTTAGTTAGCCAATAAAAGGTGTCATTTTGCTTGACTTCTTACTGTAAAAGCTGGAAACTGTAGCACCGATGTGTTTCTTTTAATGATCTAGTAAATTAACCTGTCAATCTAAACATTAATATTCAATTAATGTCAAACATAACTATTACCGAAAATGCCTCATCTTAAGATGGGGAACAAAGAGTCAAAGACTATAGGGTACCACAGAGACCAAGTTCCATAATAAGGAGACATTCTGTAACTGAGAAAATGCAAAACACATGATACTATCTTCAACAGAGGAAGAGTGTAACTATCTACATAGCTGATAATGAACAAGGGCCTGAAATTCTGAGAGAATAAATCAATTAGAATAAAAATATTTTTGGATTTTTGGCTATCGCTTCAGTCAACCATAGGTAAAGCTTGGCTGTTCCAGACACAATTCTGGACAATGCACAAGCTGATGTTATTCTAATTATGAGGTTCTATGTTTTGAGGAACAGACCAACAACATAGTGACACTTGTGATCTTCAGAGCGACAGGGAAAGAAAATGCCAGTCCACATATTTTCTCCACTGGAGCTCCTTCTTGGCCTCATTCTGACCTCTGTACATCTACTTTCTTTGTTTCGACAGTCATCTATAGGTAAGCACCCAACAAAAAGAGCCCAGCCACTTCAAATCTGAGAACAATGGCCAGATTTCCTCCCAATTTAATTTGATAGAAAGGCAGGCTTCAAGCTCTTTCAGGGTCCCTGAATAGACTGCCTAATTCAGCCTCAATCGTGCCCTAACCTTCATTTCCCCTTCACTTTTTTGCCCATATTTATGTACTTTTGACTTTGGCTAATTCTCAAACAATCCCAGCTGGTCTTAATGGCAGTCGACTCTGGAGGTGTGACCTCCGGACTGCTTACTGCTCTAATTAGCCAACTGCTGGGCTGGGTGTCCCCTCTCCATCCATTTCCAAATGTCCTTTTTATATATTAATTACATACAATACATATTGTAAATTATATATATATTTATATATATTGCATATATATAAAGTTTTGACCTATAAAGGTCAATAATGCCAGTAAGAAAACTACAAATTTCATAGATTTTTTTTCTCACATTTCTCTAGCCATCTCTTCAGTAAGAATGCATATTATGAATTAACAGATAAAAAGGTACGGCATCTAACTATTATTTGCATTGTAATCCACTCAATTCCCATGACATTTCACTTTGGTGTCCGATTGAATTTGACTAATCTTTTTGTGCCAAGTATTGATAAACTGGATACTTAAAATATATATGGAATCACTCTTTCAATATACTGTATACACATTTAAAGGTTACTTTAACACAATAAGAGGTCACTTAACACAGAGTATATTGCTTCATAGTCCTTAAATGTTATAAAAATAACAGCTTTCTCCAGGTCAACATCTCAAGACTCGACTATATAGGGTAAAAATAGGAAATAATAAACAATACTATGGAAAGTTTGGACAGGAGTGTATATGTAAACACTGAGTAAATTACATTTAGCAGTTTCTGTACAGTTTGCACTGATATACTTAAAGTGGTAAAATCCAGCGCACTGACTAATGACAAGAGGTTATCTCTAGACTGAAGATAATACTAGATACTAGGTGAAAGCTAAAAAATAGTTAATGTAAGGAACTTACAGCATATGTTAATCCATGTATTTTTAGATCCTTCTTGGACTAGCTGTCTTCTTAGTGATCAGGAATATTGTATCAACTCTTTGTCACAGAGCTAAAGTAGAACTGTTACAGTGGCGTAATAATGTCATCCAGTAGCGCAAACTATATGTTGTAGGGCCAGTGCAGTTACCCCAGAGCCCATTGAACTCATGGTGACTTCATGGTGACTTCATGGTTGTTGTTTCACAAAACTTTGTTATTAACACGCTTGCTTATTTGACTCTGGAAATGGTAAGTGATGTTGTAATTCTCACAACTCCATCAAACTTAATTGTGACCACTGATCTTTTATGTAGCTTATATATGGGACATTTCTCATTGATGGTGGTAATATTTTAATTGTATTTACTTTTAAAACAGGGTTCCCTAATTTATTTTTTGCACTAGTGTACTTTTTACTTTACTGTGTAGAAATGGCAGGCTAAAGAGTTGGGAAAAATAACATTGGGTTGTAAAATGACTGAAATCGTACTCTGGAACTGTGGAATTTACAACTAGTTATACAGAATACTACCACTATCATTATTTTAAATAGACAAATTTCATCATACACAGATAAAGTTATATATTTATGTTTGACTATAGTAATTCATATTTGATCACAAACATACTCTGTTGTACATATGTTTTTATTATGCTATTGAACAACATAGCCATTTCCATAGATCCCCATTCCCTTACTGCCCACTTAGGAGTTTTCCTGAATGGTACTTTATTCCTGAAAAGTCGTTCCAATGTAGATGCCCTTATAGCATTACTGATTTTTTTGCCTAATCTTTAAGACTTCAGGTGTAAGAACTCAGCACCACATTTTTGTCATAGTGGCTGTACTATAATATTTGAAATTACCAAAAAAAAAAATAAAATGAGCAACGTTCGTTCAATGGACAGTCTATTTTCTTTTCCAAAATCCAGTGGTTTAGATCACAGACATTCTCTTCCATTGTTTGATCTATATTATTTATAGAGAAAGACAGTGAAGGCAAAAGAATATTTAGAATGGGGAAAGTAATAAAAATTGTTCTGTATGTGGCATAAGTGATATAATGTATCCCTTCCCGGACATTTCTATTGTCTTCAGAGTTCGCACATTTTCAAATCTCCAAATACATGTGAGTAATTTTATTGACTGTTTCCTGTCCTGCACCAAATGCTGCCAGGATACGCCTTGATCCCTGTGACACTTTAAGAATTAAGGTTTAAGAATGTCATGCCATGTTATCTTTTTTTTTTATTAAAAAAATTATAACTTGCTATGGTTTTATCCCTGGCTCAAGTGAGTTTTCTTTTTGCTTAGACTTTTTGTTGTTTTTTAGATATTACTTTGATGATGATTTTGTTTTCATTTTGTCTGCATTTTGTGTATTAATTGTTTCACACACTTGTATTACGGTATGTTTTTATTGTATGTATTCATGGCCTTTGTTTTCTGCCCTGTTCCCTTCATGTGGATGATCAGGGAATGGGACCACCTAATATTACAGCTGGTGAACTGTGTCCAGCAGTACTTAAGAAGAAGCAATGAGTAGCATGGCTGCTTTGGCATTGCTACTGTTCCTACTATCCCCTGCTATCATTAAAAGACATGGTTTCTGGTTATGCATGCTTTTAGGTTTGCCTTTAAATCAGCCAATTTTTGCTACTCTTGCTCCTGAAATTGTTTTTGATTTCAATATTTTTCACTTCTTTGAAAAAATATTTCAATATAAAAAGAAATTTGTCTTGTTTTTGGGCCAGGTGTTTTTCACATTTTCTTTCCTTTCCCTCTTCTAGAGACATTTTGAAATTGAAAGCCCCATTTCTGGGCCTGTGCAAGCCATACATCTTGATTTTGATGCCAGGCTGCTTGAGGCAGTGAGGCCTTATATTATGGTGCAGACCTGTGATGTGAAGAGCAGGTCTGATTTTTGAAGCCCATATCCTTTTTTGAGTTTTGTGAGTGGTGGGATGACAACATTAACTAAAACAAATCTGCTATAATACACATTTTGGGAAACTCACAATACACACTTCATACATTTGATTAGGCTTTGTTGAATCTATTAAATCAATTCAAATAACTAAACAGCTGGAATAAAGGTACATACACATGGAATCAGACTCACATTCATAAAAACACAGCTGTGCACATTCATATTTGAACACAAACACCTACAACTCACACAACTGTGCTCTCCGGTTTTGCCATGGAAATGTGCACACCAAGATTACAAATTCTGTCCTTACCTTATTTATTCATCAAGTAAACCTGGGTAAACCACTTCCTGTGTTTCTATCCCAAATATACGGGCGGCATGGTGGTGCAGTGGTAGCGCTGCTGCCTCGCAGTAAAGAGACCCGGGTTCGCTTCCCAGATCCTCCCTGCGTGGAGTTTGCATGTTCTCCCCGTATCTGCGTGGGTTTTCTCCAGGTGCTCCGGTTTGTCTCACAGTCCAAAGACATGCAATGGCGATGTTAAATTGTCCCTAGTGTGTGCTTGGTGTGTTGGTGTGGGTGTGTCCTGCGGTGGGCTGGCGCCCTGCCTGAGATTAGTTCCTGCCTTCCGCCCTGTGTTGGCTGGGATTGGCAGACAACCATGACCCTATGTTCGGATTCAGCGGGTTGGAAAATGGATGGATGGATATATATATATATACATATATATACTGTAAATATATTTGTAAACAATTTTAAAGTCTCCTAAAATTGTAAGCTATCGTGCGTAAGGGCATTTGCTAAATTTATACAGTATACATACATACATACATACTCTACATTCACCCACAGTATACATATATGCATCATTAATAATATTATACTTGTGAGTATCCCATTAAATCCTAGCTTAAAAAGCACACTTCAAATTAGCAGCCCAGCAGGCTATATACTATTGAAAAACATTTTTAAAGCTTAATTAAAACATAAAATTATATACAAAAAACAATGTTGAACTCAAAATCACCATGCAATCTAAATAAATATACTCCCCCCACTCATACACTGACCTTAGACCACCCCCCCCACCACTGCTTTTGATTCTTGTATGTCTAAGTATTACCCTCTGATGATGGCTCCTGGCAGGGGCTGAAAGCTCAGGAATAAAAACTACTTTATGATACGTGATTCATCTTCTCCCTTTGTGGATCTCCAGTTGCAAATATGCAAACTGTATCACAGACCTTCGCTTCCATATATATATATATATATATATATATATATATATATATATGGGATGAGACGAGACTTTTTCAGAGAGAAAAGACGAGACATTTTCAGAGAGATAATTTCATGTCCCATGAGACGAGACTTTGTACCAAGAGATGAATTGAAAACCTAACAGGTCCAAGCGGGGGCGGAAATAAAAGATAAACAGTAGAAGAAGAAAAGACAAAGAGTAGAAGAAGAAAAGACAAAGAGTAGATGAAAAAGTAGAATGTAGTAAAGACGTTTAAAAACGTTGGCGCAATACACATGCAGAGCAGATTAGAGATTATGAAAGTACAAAAATTTGAAAGTCTCAAAAAACTTATAGGAAATTATAGGCATTAGTGCTAACAAATGGAAATTATTACTCTGTGAAATAACAGAACAGTAAAAAGAGATCAAATATATGGACATATGTGATATGACAGAAGTATGTAGATATTGTTTGGTTTTTTAACTTTAAGTCGGAGACTTGTAGATCGTCTAATTCGTGTTGCCATCAGGGAAAAGTAGTGTTTCTTCCCAATGAAGAGGCCTATCTGTGAGAATTAAAAGATTTGTTGTTTGGTGAAAGTGAAATCCACATATGCGAGCAGCAGAGACCTTAAGTGGCTGGCGCATAGTGCAGGCTGGGGGGTTGGTGAGCGAAGCGAACAATTTCTGAATTCGTTCAATGAACCCTGAAATCATTTTTTCAAGACAATTATATGCTCACCTACAGACACTAGCACCCATGTATACATGTTTGCAGAAACATACACACCCACATCTCCACCCTCACAAAGAAAAGCTTGAATACACACACAGTATTGACACATTTTTGTCCTGCTGTAATTGAGCATTTCTTCTAATTTCAATTCTATTCAGTAGTAACTAAATATAAGGTGTAATTTTATTCCTTTAAGCATCATAATTGAATCAGTACGTCTTTAGTGCACCTTCTTATTTCTAAACACTATCTGTACACATACTATGCCAGATCACATATATTGTACAGGGAAGATCTAGGAGATAAACAAAACAGGCAGTTTCATACAGAAGATAATGCTTGAAACCCTGAGCTTTATAAAGCATCAATGCTCTTTGACACACTTTTGCTGCATCCATTTGCATATATGAAAGTAACAGAAAGCAAGAGCACATTAGCATCCTCTTCAGCAAAAAAATGGCGTGGACGACATTGAACATTCCTGTAAAATTTCTTTCACTCTCATATCAAAGGTTTGTAGCAAAATGTCAAGAAGCCTTTTAAATGGAACCATTCCCCCTAAAGCATACAAACGGCACTGGAGACTTTAAAGTGGAGATGACAGGTTTAAAATGTCTTCCAATTTGTTTACTTCAGTGTCAAGATCAGCTTTCCCACCGCCATTCAGTGTTCAGAAAAAAAGGATAATGTGACATGAAGAAACAATAAAAGGGTTTATTTCTAAATGAATGGATTATTTTGGGGGGCAGGAGAGAGAAGATGTGAATGCCCCACTTGAGCCAGAACTGTAAACACAGTCATCATGTAACAGTGCAAAGTGCTTTTTTATCAGAAAATGTAAAATAAAATAAAGGGTTGAAACAGGATTTTCACTTCCTCCTGGAGTTCGCTCTGATCAATTTTAGTTTGGGGAGGATGGGGGACAAATTTTACCCTCCATAATAGTGGCTTGTGCAGTACAGCTGACATTTTGGTTGCTTAGCTGATACCTGGCTGTTGTTAGCATACCTGTATAATCAACAGAATGTATATTTTTAGATCTAATACAAAAATATTTTAATTAAATTAATGCATTATTACAGAGGTTAGAAAATTATTTTACTCTGAAATAAGTGTGTGAGGAGAATATCTCTGTTATTGTATCTGTTAGACTCATAAATAGTTTGGGCTACCACCTAGTAAAGGATCATTTTTGTTTCAGGTCTTCCATGAAAACAATCTCTCCACAACAGGATACTAGTCTGAGGGCACACATATTGAAAAGCTCAGAAACAAACATTCACTGTTTTTAAAAGTGTTTTCAATGAAACAAGACATAAGCAAAAATAACAGCTTCCCTTTATTTTACATAGCACCATTATAGAGTGGACACCATTATAATCTAAAGCCAAGTACATTAGATTCATTGCATTTTCACACTGCCTTTCCCAGTGAGGGTTGAGGGGTCAACATACTGAGATGGAGTGCCCAGGCCACCCTACTCTTTAGCAATTTTTCAGCTCATCCTGAAGAATTCCGCATATGCTCACAGACTACTAGAGAAATATGTCCACCAGTGTGACCTGTTTTTCCCTTTTGAGTGGACAGTGCCTGGCTCATTATTTGGGAGATATCATAGGACATGCTAACTATATGCCCAAACTATCTGAAGTATCTCTTCTCGTTTTTGAGAAGCAGTGGTTCTAATCTGAGATCTTGTCACCAAGGGGGATCTCAACCATCTTGTAATGGAACCTTTTCTTAGCCACTTGTGCTCCTGATCATATTCTTTCAGCAATTTCCAGATCTAATGACAACAGGTGAGGATGCAGACTAACTGGTAAGTTGAAAGCTTCATCCGAGGAATTAACTCCTGCTTCATCACTACAGTCTGTTACAACTTTCATAAAACTGCTGCTGCATGAAATCATTGATCAAACTCATGATCACCTCTAGTTTGACTCCTCAACAAGATCTGGTATGCTTTGCATCCTTAGCAGCTGTACTTCCCTCATCTGCAGGGAATAAGCCTTTATTTTCTGGGAGAGAACAAAGACCTCAGATTTGAAGGTTCCAATTCATATCCCAGACACATCACATTAAGATGCAAACTCTTCCAGTGGATTGATCAAACAGAGGGACCAAATGGCACCCAGGAATGGGCCTTTAACCCAATACTTTTGTATGACAAGGATAGCCATTTAACTTTTCCAAGTTCACAAAGCACAACAAGACAGACACAACGCAAGACTCACCTCACAAATATTTGTGCAGCCAGGAAGGAATCCACAATATTTTTCCCGATAAAAAACTTTCCAAGACTGAGGTGTGAAATAACTTAGTAACTGAAATAAGATAAGATAACTTAGTAACTTCTTAACCCCTTTTGAAAAAAGGAAGCACTCTCAATCTGGTCTGCCAAACCCAAGGCACTGAAGTCTTCCACGTTGTGGCTAACAAACCTCGTCAATATTTCCCCACAAGTAAAAGAAATTTATATACATACTGTGTTGTTCACATAGGTAACTTGCATTTAGAGCTGCTGGTAGAACTGGAAACAAGCTTGTGGTTTCAATAAAATTCTCGACATCTATAAGTGGCTGCTTAGCTATGCCTAGTGGTGCACTTAAAAGTAAGTGAACACAAAAAGGGTACAAGAACTTAAGACACAGATGGGACACAGGAAGCACTTACCACTTATGTTATAGGAGTGTGATGGGGTGGATTATGTTTTTCTTCCCCAAAAAAATTCCAGTTCACAAATGAAGTAAATATTATTATTTCCATCTATAGAGTGTGTTTCTATAATCAACACCATCCAAATCTACATCATCAATAAATTATACATCAATAATTTCCATAACTTGAGTGCTGGCAGGATAAAGGACTCCTTCAGGGTCAAACAATGATTCTGTGGAGCAAAACCATGTAGTCATGTCATGCCTTTGCCATTAGACCACATTGCATATGACTTAATTCTTTTAGAATAAACTTCTATATATATCCAGAAGCAATGGTCCAGTCTGCATTAAAATATGAGTAGGAATTATTTATAAAACAAAGTAAAGAATGATTTATTGGTCATAAAGTGGAACTGTATGTGATGTTGTTAATTCTGGGTAAGCCTTTGGGGTGGGATCAAGTCATTCACCCAATGGTATCCTAAAATATACATCAAGGCACTGTGTAAATGGTCCTTGAGGGAGCAGGAGAAGTGCATTATTATTATCACCCAGAATATCCTACTTGTCATTTATTGCATAGCCAATAAAGGGAGACGTCATTAAGGTGACATCACCTATTCTCACTATATGTCATGTGTGTGAACAGGCACTGCCCTGTTAAAATTACGCCAGGTATTGAAAGTTGTACAGTAGCTGAAGGATCTTTTTGACAGAAATAAGAGCACATATGCTTTATTCAGTTTCTGCAGACTTTTGGCTCAGTGATGAACAAGGCAAAATTAATGCCTTTTTCTAAAAAGGCTAATTCTTAATGATGCAAAAAACTGTTTTCTGATTTTTATTTGTGTGTGTTATTTTCATATGTGTTTGGACAGGCTGGGTGGGTAAGCACAAGCTGCCACCTCTAGTATTCTTTATTGACAAGTTAGAGAGGGATCCAGTTTAAAGAGTTCTCTTTATTATAACTGCATGCAGTAATGCAATAATATAATAATAATGAGACAAATGGTTTGACCACTTGTTCCCAAAGACAGGGCTGTAGAGTTGGTACACTAAACCTTTGGCTCCTACTCCAACTCTGACACCTCAATTTCTGGTACTACTTACTCTGACTCTCCTATTTGTAATTGGACTAATGTATTTACTTTGTTGATTAAAAGCACACAACATACAAGATACAAGGAATCTCATCACTGCCAACATGAATCATCATCAGGCTACTTTTTAGCTCTTTAACCTGCTATGTTCAGGCTTAAAGGCTGTAGCAATGCTGCTGTGGCTTGCAAACACTGAATAACATTAAACTTAAGACTAAATTTATAAAATTAAAAAAAGAAGCTACATTTTTATCAAAAGTGTAGGAGAAAAAATAGTTTAAACAAATTAGTACATGTGAAATTGGAGATTTTAACACATTATATTACAATTTACATTTAGTCAGAGTCAAAGTCTGCACAATTTTATCGACTCTAACTCTGACTATGACTCCACAGCACTGTCCAAAAGCAAAGGTATTTGAAAAGCTCTTCTTATTCTTTAAAAATTTTTTTCAGCTAAATCTTTCTGGGAAGAACCACATGCATTGCATAAAAAGTTATTCTTTGGATATCAAATAAAAAGTGGAAAAAAATGGCAAAAAATGAGCATGTATTTTTAAATTCCAAAAATTTAAAAAAGGATGAAAAACCTTTGTTAATATGCTTTCTGTTAAGAAAAAAAAGAGTTTGAATAATTAATTATACTGATGTACATTATTCTGCCATCATATTTCACATCCCAATTTGTCTTTAAAAGGTAGTAGGGAGACTTAACCGAATCCGCCAGCACTTATGTACACTATGTGCATTGCATAAGCTAACCTGGAATGGTTTTGTTGAAGTAGAAAACAGTCATTGGGTCTGGTACACAGTTAAATCAGAGTCCTGCAAGTCATAAGACTGCTAGATGGACAGAGTGAGCATTGAGTAAATGGGTAAATAAATACAATACTTGGATGGATTAATACAATTAAATGGTGGAAGAGATTGGCAACATTTGAAGATGACATTACTGGATTAAAATACATCTGGAAAGATTGTCTAACAACTTTAGATATATTGTATTTATGAAGTCTACAATTAATTTTGTTTATTGGTTTATGAGCCAAAAAAGGAAAATTTTACTAAATGCACATGGGCCTCATGGAGAGACAGAAACACTCTAACTCTGAGACCCTCTCCTCAGGCTGTCGCACCAACAATTCAGTTTTTTTTTTTTTTTTAATAAAGCTGTTTTTGGTTGTCAGCTCTTTTGAAAGCTGGATTCACAGCCGTGTGCAAAGTTAATCCCTCTTTGCTCCTCTGTGGCTCTCATCTCCCTGGGAACCCCAGGGAATAGGGCAAACTCAAGGGCACCCTGACAAGCCTGAAGTGGGCGTCTTCCTCCTGACCACCTTTGCAGTTCCTTTCAGAGCCTGCCTGCTTCAGCAGCTCCTCAGGAGTTTGACAGACAGTGGGATTTGGGATTTACATCTTTAAGTGCTCATCAGTAGGATGTATGACAGGGGAAAAAATGGGACTTTATAATATGCTCCTATTACAGCGTAGGAGTCCCCATCTCTCCCTCTGCAGCAAGAATAACAGTAGCAGAGCCTCACTTCGGGAGCTTGTCACTGCACCTGAATCAGCTATGTGAATGCCATGCAGGATTAGTCAAGGAAGAGAGAATTAAGAGACCCAAAGAAAATAATTACAATAATAAGGAGATGGATAAATCAGAGAGATAAAGAAAAAGGGTAAAGGAGAAAAATATAAAAGAATGGTAAGAGAATGGGAAGAAGTGTTAAAAACAGTGACTACAATGAAGAAAGAAAGAAAGAAAGAAAGAAAGAAAGAAAGAAAGAAAGAAAGAAAGAAAGAAAGAAAGAAAGAAAGAAAGAAAGGTGATAAAAAGTTACAGGTTGGAATACAAAGAGATAGAAGAGCAAGAAAAGGTATGAAAGGGTGTAAGATTCAGATGAAAGTCTTATAAATAGGTTGTCTCTATACCCAATTCATTTAGAAAGACAAAGTGGATCCCTTTCTTCCTCTCCCCTAATGGGCTGTACTGGAATGACATGATAAGGTGACACCCCTTCTTACGCATTACATATTACAATAAAGTGTCATGGGGATTCAGCTGTTGATGAGGCAGTTCTCAAAAAGCATTCAATATTCAAGAATGGTTAGGAATTGTTCATGGATTCATCACTGAAGGAAATGATGAGACATCAGCACAGTGATTTATAGATCTATCACTTAACTGCTGCATGTTTAAATTCTTCCAAAGTAAGTAGCCTGATGTTCCCAGCTATGTTCTTCTAAGATTTGTGTTATAATAGTGGCAAAATCCAGCGTTGTCTGGGTCCATTTATATAATGGGTAAAGGAAAGAAAGCAAATATTTATGTGTTTTTTAAATGTTTCCCCTTTGGTCATTGCTGACTGAAATGGTAGAGTCTCATCCATCATCTATTCTGCCTCTCTATCAATTTCTCTGCTCTCATGAGTCAAAAATTTTCTTTTTATGTGTGTGATTGGATTCTATAATTGTGGTAACTCCTTGGTGGTTTGAGACCAAAAATGCTACCTCTTTGTATGTCCTGGTTTAGTGGGGGCTCACAAATATATATTTCATCCCACATTAATAAACTGAATGTTTTGTTTAATAATATAATTCATGGATTGCAGAAGTTCCATAAGTCATGTATGATATAACATCATGAAGTGCTAGAAAGTTTCCTTTTTATATACACTATTTATATAAACTTCATTTTGTATGCAATTTCACAACTGCAGGACTCACTGAAAAGGATGCTTTGGAGTTTTGAAACTGTTTGGAGGGCTGAAAGAAAGGAATGTTGCTCCTTAAGGCAACACTGTACACCCCTTTGGTCCTGTATATATCTCAGACAAGATGAAAATAAACAGAGAAAAACTGTCTGCTGGAAATTCAACATGGCTAAATACATCCCACAATAACAAAAAAAGACATACTCTTAAGTAAAAGCTGGAATCCAGTGTCGCAATGAAATTCTTATTATTTTAGAAGAAAATTCTGTACTTGCAGTCTTACATTATATCCCACTTTTGGCCAGTACAAACCCTTGTGTGGACTAATAATTATGTCCTCCCATCATTGCACACTACTGCTTCCTGATGGGAATTGTAGTCCCTACGCTGGCAATGGTTTTTGGTCGGCTCCACTCATTACAAGCTCTCAACCTGAAACACCATAAAGGTATATATATATATATATATATATATATATATATATATATATATATATATATATATATATATATATATATATGGAAGAGAAGGTCTGTGATACGGTTTGCATATTTGCAGTTGGAGATCCACAAAGGGAGAAAAAACGAATCACGTATCATAAAATAGTTTTATTCCTGAGCTTTCAACCCCTATCAGGGGTCTTCATCAGAGGATAATGCTTAGACTTACAAGAATCAAAGGCAATATATAGCAACACATTCAGTGTGGGTGGGTGGGTGGAGGTTACTAAGTCAGTATGATCAAGGGGGGGGGGGGGGTTGTATAGTTTAATTAATGTGTATATGTCCTTCTTAAGTTGGCATATGCTGGGTTTATGTCCAAGTAAATGTAAAAGTAAAATTTAAGGCCAGTACAAAAAGCGCCAGAGAGTTGGCCGAGTCTTGGCTATCAGATGAAAACGCCATCAACAGACACTTGACATGCCTCTGCAACATCGCATGGACATCAGGGACAGTGCCTCTGGATTGGCAGACCGGGGTGGTGGTCCCCCTCTTTAAGAAGGGGGATCGGAGGGTGTGTTCCAATTACAGAGGGATCACACTCCTTAGCCTCCCTGGAAAAGCTTATTCAGGGGTCCTGGAGAGGAGGGTCCGTCGGATAGTCGAGCCTCGGATTCAGGAGGAACAGTGTGGTTTTCGTCCTGGTCGCGGAACAGTGGACCAGCTCTATACCCTTAGCAGGGTCCTGGAGGGTGCATGGGAGTTTGCCCAACCAGTCTACATGTGTTTTGTGGACTTAGAAAAGGCATTCGACCATGTCCCTCGGGGAATCCTGTGGGGGGTACTCCGAGAGTATGGGGTACCGGCCCCCCTGATAAGGGCTGTTCAGTCCCTGTACGATCGGTGCCAGAGCTTGGTCCGCATTGCCGGCAGTAAGTTGAACCCGTTTCCAGTGAGAGTTGGACTCCGCCAGGGCTGCCCTTTGTCACCGATTCTGTTCATAACTTTTATGGACAGAATTTCTAGGCGCAGCCAGGGTGTTGAGGGGGTCCGGTTTGGTGGGCTCAGGATTGAGTCACTGCTTTTTGCAGATGATGTTGTCCTGTTTGCTTCATCAGGCCGTGATCTTCAGCTCTCTCTGGATCGGTTCGCAGCCGAGTGTGAAGCGGCTGGGATGAGAATCAGCACCTCCAAATCCGAGACCATGGTCCTCAGCCGGAAAAGGGTGGAGTGCCCTCTCAGGGTTGGTAGCGAGATCCTGCCCCAAGTGGAGGAGTTCAAGTATCTCGGGGTCTTGTTCACGAGTGAGGGAAGAATGGAGCGTGAGATCGACAGGCAGATCGGTGCGGCATCCGCAGTAATGCGGGCGTTGCATCGGTCTGTCGTGGTGAAAAAGTAGCTGAGCCGTAAGGCGAAGCTCTCAATTTACCAGTCGATCTATGTTCCTACCCTCACCTATGGTCATGAGCTATGGGTAGTGACCGAAAGAACGAGATCGCGAATACAAGCGGCTGAAATGAGTTTCCTCCGCAGGGTGTCTGGGCTTTCCCTTTAAGATAGGGTGAGAAGCTCAGTCATCCGGGAGGGGCTCAGAGTAGAGCCGCTGCTCCTCCGCATCGAGAGGAGTCAGATGAGGTGGCTCGGGCATCTGATCAGGATGCCTCCTGGACGCCTCCCTGGTGAGGTGTTCCGGGCACGTCCAACCGGGAGGAGGCCCCGGGGAAGACCCAGGACACGCTGGAGGGACTATGTCTCTCGACTGGCCTGGGAACGCCTTGGGATTCTCCCGGAAGAGCTAGAAGAAGTGGCCGGGGAGAGGGAAGTCTGGGCATCTCTGCTCAAGCTGCTGCCCCTGCGACCCGACCTCGGATAAGCGGGAGACAATGGATGGATGGATGGATGGATATATATATATATATATATATATAGCAATGCAAATGAAAAATTTTGTGACAATCGGTTCAGCCATTTTTGCATGACTGGTGAACAAACAAGTGGATTACAATTTTTTTCATACACATTAATATTAGGAAACGATTGACATTGTGCAGTAGGACCTCAAGACCAATGAAGGCAGTCAGGTTCCTATGAATAATCACTTATATAATGTATTAAATGATTACACACTTTTATGAATGTGTAAAGCAGTCAGGATCTCATTTCCATTAATATTTCAGGTTTTATTCTTATAAACACTTTGGTATTTGTATGACTATGATCATGCAATTGATTAATTCCAGTGTCACTTTCTGAATGTTTGCACTCACAGTCTGATTTCTTAATATAATCACTTTTCTCTAAAAAAACAACAGTGCATGTGTACTCAGTACTAACAAAATAGAGTCAAAATATAACTAACCCAACAGTACGACCCTCCAAAACACTTCATAGTGAAGAGGATGGCTAAAAAAAATAAGGTTGCGATTTAAGTATCTTTAACAATGAATGACTTCAGTTTTGCATTCTAAGGGAAGCCAAACCAAATGCTGATTTGTTTTACAAACACAAAGCCTTCTTATTATGTTTAATTTTATCAATGTTTAGTTGATTTAATTTTAATGTTATAGATCACTTTCATTAGCAAATTAAAGCTTACTACCCAGATATCTTGCTTTGTATTGGGTAGCCTAAGACTTTGTTTAATGCTGTACATGCACAGTTACTCAGGTTTTCCAGTAACATAACAGATAAACATACATAAAATGTGTTTCATACATTGAAATATACAGTACATATATAAATATATACCGTACATAGACACTGTCTACTTATTTTTATGTTTCACCATTGGTTCTTAAGGATACTAACAGTAATAATATAGCAAAGTGCTGATATACTGTATAAGTAAATTAAGGTTAAGGCCAGACAGTGGATAACATTCTAGTCAGATTTTAAAGAGAGAACATGTTTGAAGCCCCACTCATTTACTTTTCTCATATATGACTGAATTGCTTCAAATAAACATTAACACTAATGAGACATAAGTAATTCTACTATTTTAGGTGAGGGTGAATTGATCAATAGTTGAAGAAATTCAAAACTTTTACAACAAGCAACCATATAATATAAACATATATTAATAACCTGACTTTAGCATTGTGCATATATTTTTTATTGCTTTTCTAAGGTCTGCAAAAAAATTTATTGTATTGGAGTATTGGATCAATAAGAACATTTTATAAATCAAAGCTAGAAAAGTGGCCACAGTCTCTTTCCCTCATTATTTTAACTATATCTGACAATTTACTGCTAATGCTGTCAAATATAATAAGCTTACAAGCCTGTAAGCTGTACATGAAAAACTCTGTAGGTTTTTTATGCTTTTATTTTCCTTAAATTAAGAGGATACACTTGTTTCACAACCATAATTCTGAAATTGACTTTTGTATTTCTAATTCCTAACCTAATCATAAATCAAACATAGCACAAAAAAAACATGATTCTCACTTGGAGTTTCTGAAAAAAATAAATACTGTACTGTACTCATATATAACTGTTTCATTTACATATTACCCTTTCTTAGATGTCTGGAAAGTCTGTTGCAAATGAAACCGACCCATTTAAAGAATAATGTGTTAAGGAAGAGTGGCTTCATGATTATTGACGCTGTCTCACAGATCCAGAGACCTGGATTCAGTACCTAGCTGGGTCTATTTGGTGATTGCATGAAGCCCCCTGCCCCACCACCCCTGCCCCATTCGTGCAGACCTTGTCTGGTTATTTCTGTTTCATCCAACTGACTGAGAAATATAAATCAGGCCTGTATGGATGTGTGCATGTGAATGGTTAGTTCCTGCCTTGTGCCTAATGATGTTTTTTGCCGGTGGTTAAAAACTATAGCGCTACAACACTGCTTGATCCAGTTCTCTACAGACAAGTCCAGTCTATTCCAGTTAGTAAGAGTCCTATGTTTGACTTGCAATGTTATTTACTTATTTGCTTTGCTGGCACAGCAGATTTTGTAGAATTCTCCAGGATCTTCCAGGAGGCATGCTAATCCGTCTCTCCGTCCTCTTATGATGTGTTTTAAGGTTTCTACTGTGAGCCCCAGCCCAAAGCTAGTCTAATAAATTAGCTTTGAGGGGAAATGAGCACGATTTTGGTTGTAAAGGTCAAGCAGACTTTCTTCTGTGTGAGGGTTTAGCTTGATTACAACTGTGCCACACAATAGTGTCAGGTCCAACTAGAATTGTCCCCTGCTGTGCCAAGTAAATTACTGTCCTGATATGGTCCAGTAAATTAAATCTCAAGCAGGGGCCTCACTTGGTTCTGCCATGCCTCTGTATCTTCAATCCCCAGAATGCATTTTTCAGAAAAGGGTAGAGTGAAGAAATGAAGAAATTCAAATGTTTAATTCTTGTACTTTCAATTTATTGTCATAGAGCTTTCTTCTCAGAAACTTTACAAAGCACTATCATGGTCAGGACACCCATCCTTTTCACCAGCTGGTTTTATGGACACTAGGAACAATTTTGTAGCTACCATTAATGAAATGTGGAGTCACCATGGTCTAAATTAGGAAGAGATGCTCCTTTTGCGCCTCAAACAAGGCCAGCAGTATTGAGAAATTTAAAGAGAGGACAATTCAAACAGAACATGCATGGAGTGAGCATACATTTGTGTTAATAAATCGCAGACAGCCCTCTGAATGAGCTGAAGACACTGAGGTCAAAAATAACCCCAGGAGATATTTCCTCAGTTTGTAAAGTAAACTGTTAAAAAATATAAGCAGAACAAGCCACTAATGGGTTATACTAAAGAGACACTTAAACCCAAACAACGCCTTAAATATTCAAAAAAGAAAACGACCACCTTCTTAAATAATGGTTTTAGCTAGAAAAGTTGAGGATTATAAACTGTTTATTCCATTTAGATATGAACAACAGCACAGCTCTTAGAAACTTTAACAGCTCTGAAACCTTAACTCAGACAGGACAGGAAACCAAACCCGGTTTTACAATTTTGACAGTTTTCAAGCAGAATGGCAGGAGGGTTGTGACTTAAGTCTTTCAAATATTTAGCATATTGGAAGAAGAGAGTGGATTAAAAATTGCACTACTGAAAAAAACAGGATCTTGCTCATATAAGCAGTTTATAACAATTTCAAAAATTTCATATATTAAATATATTATGAGCAAAGGTTAGGATTTTATTGCATACCATACAGATTTTATAAACAGCTACTGGACACTAATGGTTTTGGAAGAATAAAATAAAGCATTCAGATGGATTTCAGCATACAAAATCACTACAGTGGACTAAATAGGTTTAGAAAAATGAATGGATAGATGGATAGGTGCTGTCTTTTGCAATGGTGCATTTCTTCAGTTTCAGAGTAGAGCCAAATTTTAAAGAATCAAACACACGCTCCTCAAAAACATGTAACCAAGACAAAACACTCAAACATTAGTGAAAGAAAGCACCCAGCCTGACTTTTAATGCTGATTTAACTTTTTGAAACAAACAGCTGTTAAGTCACAGGAAGGCATCATCATCATCATCATCATCAGAACATGAGCCTCTAGTCCCAGGAACAATCAGGCACACTCCTACTGGTCTGCACATTCCCAGACTCCTCAGCTGTCTCCAGATGGCTTGATTTGGAGAAAAGGCATCCAAAGATCGAAAGGCAATGCTGATTTTGACAGCATGGCAGTCAGATATTAACCACAGCAGACAGCAGCAGGACATGGTAGCTGCTCTTTTAAGCTCTTTACTCAAATGTTTTCTTGATAGTACTAAGTCCAATAACCTACATAGTTGCCATGCATGCTCTTTTAAGTCTCTTAACTGAAACATGAAGGCTAAAAAACTATTACACAAAAGAATTTTGTGCCTGACCTTAGGCTGTAACTGCCTTCTTGTAGTTCGTCTCTCTTTATAATTGAAAAAGACCTTGTATTAACCCTGCCATTTTCCTTTCAGGATGCTTATAACCATTCTCATATAGTAACTGATTCCATGCAAAATACATTTCTTAATACAAGCTACAACTCTTTTACATGTAAATATAAATGTAAACTCTACTTGAATGTGTAAATATACCAAAAATGAGGCACACAACTCTACATGGGTATGAAAAGCACAAATCACAGTGATGTAATAATTACTGATTATTGATTATTTTTACTGCTTGGTGCAGCTGCACAATTGCACTTTGCTCTTTGTGCACTAATAACCGAACATATCTTCATCACACATGAGAGAAATGCACTGCTATCTTTTATCTTATCAAAATTAATATGTTGTGGACTAGTTGTTGTCTTTTATTCCTCAAACATAAGAAAGAATAACATAAC
The DNA here is from genome assembly GCF_900747795.2 of Erpetoichthys calabaricus. NCBI lineage: Eukaryota > Metazoa > Chordata > Cladistia > Polypteriformes > Polypteridae > Erpetoichthys > Erpetoichthys calabaricus. The sequence goes on from NC_041401.2 coordinate 126,153,276, forward strand.
AAATATAATAAAAGAAAGGATATCATTCAGCTCAGTTAATATGTTTGATTAACTAAAGGCTAATTATCCCTACATCTATGTAGGATATATATTCTAGAAGCTCGCAATTTCTCCAGCTAAACGGTACAATTCAGTAATTTGTTTTTAAATTCTCATAATCCTTTATATACTTCTAGGGTCCTCTCTTGAATAAACCTACCTCTAATTTATTCTGATGCTCTCAAGTGCATAATTTAGTGTTTAACTGAAAAACAGTCTCAGGTCAGGTCAGGTCAGCTTGGGGAGCATGCACTGGTACAGCATGTTGCCGCACTAATGAAACAGCAAGGGATCCTGGTTGGTAACTCCCTAAGGCAGACACACCATTCAGTCCCACTCCCTGGAAATGACCATCTATCTGCTGCAGCAAGATGTTATGTGGGCGTCCCTTTGGCCTGGTCCAGTTTCTTGGGACCTCAACAATGAGGATCCTGTGGGCCAGATTGCCTTCAGGGAATTGCACCACAAGGCTGTAGTGCCATAATTGTTGCTCCTTCACAATTCAGGTAATGGCCTCATTCGGGATTCCACAAGCAACCTCTCATTTGACACAAAGTCAAGCCAGCAGTGCCCAAGGATTCTCTGAAGAGACACAGTACCGAAGTCCAGTCTTCATCTCGGGATAGCATCAATGTCTTGCAACCATATAGCACAACAGGAAGCACCAGGACTCAAAAGACCTGGACCTTCGTCCCTTTGCAAGGGTCTTAGGAGTGCCACGTACCCCTTTCCAGTGACCTCATGACCCCCATGCTCTCCCAATCTACTGACTTCATAGGAAGAGTTACCATAAATATGAATGTCATTGCCAAGGTAAGTAAACCTCTTGACAAGGTCGACACTTACTCTGCAGACAGACGCACTGCTGATGGCTGTTCCCAAGAGTTCATGAAAGGCCTGGATCTTAGTTTTTATCCAGGATACTCACAAGCCTAGACACCCAGACTCCTTGCTCAGTCACTCAAATACCCAATCAGAGCCTCCACTGATTATGTGAAGATCACAGCATCGTCAGCAAAGTTACGATCAGTGAATCTTTCTTCACCAACAGATGCCACACAGAGGATTGACCCCATGACCCTGCCCAACACCCAGTCCATACAGGCATTGAACAGAGTAGCAGCAAAAACACACCACTGACAAACCATAGACCAAAAACGTAGAGGTTCTGCCTCCACCCTGCACAACACTCACAGTACCAGTGTACAGGCCGGCCATGATATCCAGCAACTCTGGGGGGATCCCGTTAAGTCTCAGGATGTTCCATAGAGCAGCTCAATCAACTGAGTCAAACAATTTACAAAAATCAACAAAGGCAGCAAAGAAACTCTGCCAATATTCACTTTTGCACTCCAAGGGATACCCTCAGTTCCAGGATACAGTTAATGGTAGTCTTCTTATACATAAAATCAGACTGCTCCGGTCACTGGTAGGTGAGCAAGTGATCACGAATCCTATTGAGGATGACCCTAACAAGGACCTTATCCAGGAATGAGAGCAGTGTTATCCCCCTGTAGTTGCTGCAATCAGGATGACCACCCTTCCCTTTCCAGATAGAGACAACAAGTTCCATCTTCCATCAGTGGGGATGACGCCTGTCTCCCAAGTAGAAGCAATGATTGCTTGCAATGCAGGGAGGACAGCCTTACCACCAGCCTGGAGAAGTTCACTCCAGATAGCACAGATCCCTGCAGTCTCCTCTAACCTCTGCTGGTTCACCACTTGTGCAATATCAGTGAGACTGGGTGGTTCACAGCTAATTGGAGGATCAGCCTCAAGAACCGTGGACCCAGAGATGCCCAACGTTCTAGCCAAAGTATCAGCTTTAAACAGCCGCTCAAAATAGCTAGCCCAGAGGGTAACGATTGCATCGTCACCCATAAGGATCATTCCGTCACCTGCCCTGATAGTGACTCTCTGAGGAACAGATTCGGATTTGCGTAATGCGTTAATTCCTCTGTAAGCAGGATGTGGGTCACTAGACCATAGATGGTGTGTCACTTGCTCACATATTTCTTTAGCAAATTCCTCCTTATCTGCCCTCAGAGCCCTCACATACCTCTTTTGAATATACCTACCCCTAATTTCCTCTGATGCTCTCAAGTGCATAATTTAGTGTTTAACTGAAAAACAGCCTACTAATTCAGTTTTAGGAATGAGAAATGTGAACACGCCACACACTCTTCTACAATGCTAAAGGCTAAATAGCTTCGCTTCTCCTTGCATGTAAAAGTAAGAAAGTTCCATTAGTCCAGGTTATTTTAGCACTGTCCACAAACCTTTTGAAATATCAATTTTGGTAATAGGCTGTTGCTATTACAGAGACTGGACTGCTCTCTTCGCTTTCTTGGTGACACACGGTGAAATTTGGCATTGTGGCTATTTTCATCAGGAACAAAAATGGGTCTTTAGTGTCATTTAGTCAGCCTAATGTCAGCATTCTCACATTTTAACAGAAGTAGGTGGACAGTAGAATGAACAAATTGGGGCTGGATGACCCCTCAATTAAGGTTTAAATAGTGCATTGGTATGTTGACTGCATGTAACTGTATTTCTATATACATATTGCACGTTACTTTTTGTGCTTTGCATTGTGTTTTATTGCATTTTATTTTTAAAATTGTTTACTGGTAAATCTGTACGGTAGCCTGAGCATTCTTCTCCACATAGCATTTATGGTGATCAGAATTATACACAGCCCTCTAGTAAGGTTCTTTTTAAAGAGATTCTCCTACCTCCACAAAAAAATGGCATCCTTCGTCTGGCAAAACTCTAACTTCCCTCTTACCGCAGACAAAATGGCATTCATCTTTCAACATAACTTCTCTTCTCTCTATGGCAAAACTCTATCCTCCTTCCTGCCTCTAACAAAATGGCATCACCTTCTGACAAAGCATCCCACCTCATTCCACCTCAGACAAACCACTGTCTGCTGTCTAACCAAATGCCATCCTTCTCTAAAACATAATATACACTCACTGGCCACTTTATTACGTACACCTGTTCAACTACTTGTTAATGTAAATATCTAATCAGCCAATCACATGGCAGCAACTCAATGCATTTTGGCAAGTAGACATTGTGGAGACAACCTGCTGAAGTTCAAACGAAGCATCAGAATGAAGAAGAAAGGTGATTTAAGTGACTTTGAATGTGGTATGGTTGTTGGTGCTAGACAGGCTGGTTTGAGTATTTTAGAAACTGCTAATCTATTGGGATTTTCAGGCACAACCATCTCTATGGTTTACAGAGAATGGTCCAAAAAAGTGAAAATATCCAGTGAGCGAGAGGTCAGAGGAGAATGGCCAGACCGGGCCTGAGCTAAAAGAAAGTCAACAGCAACTGAAATAACCACTCATTACAACTGAGGTAGGCAGAAGAGCATCTCTGAATACATAACATGTTGAATCTTGAAGCGAATGGGTTACAGCAGCAGGAGACCACACTGGGTGTCACTCCTGTCAGCTAAGAACAAGCAACTTAAGCTACAATTTGCACAGGCTCACCAAAATTGGGCAACAGAACTTTGAAAAAATGTTGCCTGGTCTGTTGAGTCTCGATTTCTGCTGTGACATTTGGATAGTAGGGTCGGAATTTAGTGTCAACAACATGAAAGCCTGGATCCAAACTGCCTTGCATCAACAGTTCAGGCTGCTGGTAGTGATGTAATGATGTGGGGGACATTTTCTTGGCACATTTTAAGCCCCTTAGTACCAACTGAGCTTCGTTTAAATGCCGCAGCCTACCTGAGTATTGTTGCTGACCATGTTCATCCCTTTATGACCACAGTGTACCAAACGTTTGATGGCTGCTTCCAGCAGGATAATGCACAATGTCACAACTGGTTTCTTGAATGTGACAATGAGATCACTGTACTCAAATAGCCTCCACAGTCACCAGATCTCAATCCAACAGAGCACCTTTGGGATGTGGTGGAATGGGAGATTCGTATCACAGATATGGAGCCAACAAATCTGCAGCAACTGCGTATGCTATCATGTCATTATGGACCAAAATCTCTGAGGAATTGTTTACAGCATCTTATTGAATCTATACCATAAAGAATTATGGCAGTTCTGAAGGCAAAAGGGGGTCCAAAGCAGTACTAGCAAGGTGTACCTAATAAAGTGGCCAGTGAGTGTGTATTGGCTGATATTGTATTTAAGGTACGGTGTTGTCCATTGTTGTTATTGCGCTGCTTTAATTAACCTGTGAGAAATATGAAAGTAAAAATCTCATTGAAGAGCATGAACATGACAATAAAATGAACTTGAATATTAATATGAATATAAATAGGACATGTATATTCTATGATTCTATCATTTCTGTACTACATTGGGAGTATGTTGATTTTAAAGTAAAAAAAAATTAGTGCTGTGAAATGCTATTATACCTAATCTGTAAAGGAGATGCCAAAATATGTGCTCTAACTTACAATATGTACCTAGTGGATGTGTACAATTCAGTTTGGATGTCTCCATGGCTGCAGAATTATAGCTAGCACTTTGCAAACTTATAATAAAAATGAACAAGTCTTTTAAAAAATAACAAGTCTAATAATTCCATTAATGTAAAACAATTTTAGTCCTGAAAACTAATTTTAAGTAAAGACCTGAACATTCACTATAAATTGTGGTTTGTGCATTTGAACTTTTTCCACTATGGAGATGGAGATCATTATTGGCATTTTAACATCCAGAGCAAAATACAACATACTAAAGAACACAATGTGTATTCAACTTTAGAAAATGTTCCCTTCTTTTAAAGTGCTGATTTTTTCCTTAAACTTTACAGTTTAATTTTTCACTTTAGCATAATGATTGCTTAACATAACCTGGCATTGCGCAAAGCTGGTGTAGTGCAGGTCAGCACTCTCTTCAAAATTTTTTTTCTACTGTGATATATGGCCAGCAGCTTATCCCGACCAATACCCCCATGCCGCTAGATGGAGTCCTCCCTGCAACGTGGAGGGGCCCCGAATTCCCGCAGGGCATCATGGACATTGGAGTTTTACTTCACAGCCCTGCTGGATACCATGGGGGCCACCAGGGGATGCTGCAGGGAGGCACGGGGATTTGAATTTTCCATATAGCCCAGAAGTACTACCTCGTCACGAGGACGGAAGAAATGAAGTACGTCCGGGCTGAAGAAAAAAAAGAGTTCATCTGACCCGGAAGTGAAGGACAGAAGCACTTCTGGGTCAAGGACTATAACAAGGACTGTGGGAAACCCAGCGGACTGAGCCAGATTTGGGAGGAAGTGCAACAGAACTGCTGGGTGGAGTGGAGGATTGAATATTGATTACTGTGAATTATTATTGATTTATTGTGTATAGTGAAGGTGGAGGTGCTTGGTGCTCACTATTATTATAAAAAATTTAATTATTGGACTTTTATCTGGTGTCTGAAAGTGTTGTCTGCGGGTTCAGGAGTCGACAGCGCCCCCTATCTGTCACACTACGTAAATGATAAAAAGTCCACAAGCTTAGACTCTTCACAGTTATGGTCCTCTGTGACAGATGTTTTGAACTTCCTACAAAGCTGTTTTAATAGTTTCAAAAGTGAATATGTTGTTATTTAGGACAAGCGTCACCTTTATAGGTAAAGGAAGAGGGTACAGGCAGTGTGGTACGGTGGTCAAGCACTGGAAAATAAAAGACAAGGTTTGATACCAACCTCTGAATCGATGAGTGCCTGTGAAATAATTGAAAAAAAAGTGAAATGTAAACTATAGTACCATAGTTCCTCAACATAAAGCACCTTGTGATAGTGTTCATCTCAGAAAAATACTATATAAAATAAATATTGTTTAAGGGGACATGCTAAGCTTTATTCTGTAAAAAAAAGTCTTAGAAAGAAATAGCATTACAGTCTAAAACCTGCTTAATTCAATTTAAGCTTGCACGGGGCCAGCACCTAGCTCAGAACCCTCCATGAACAGACCCAAACTCCAACGCACACTGTAGCACCTGCCTAGAAGCCAAATATATACGCACATCTTCAGGGAAGAAATTTCCAGTTAACATTCCAAATCCACAAAGGACCTCAATTGCAGTCAATGTTTCTGGCACACGTTTATTTGAAAGATATACCTGTATGTGTTGCTTGGACCATCAAGGGTGTTAAAAAAAAAGATGGCTTGGAACACACTGTGAATTTAATGTGAATTGTATAACTAAACATGTACAGTACAATGTAATTGGCAACTCTATTTCACATCCTAAAAGTACTCTAAATTTACTCTACCATATGTAACCTTCTTCAGGTTACAGGTGAGGCACAGTATTGTAATGTAAGGACTCAGTGGATTACTTGTTACTTTGGGGAGTATAACTCAAAATATTCATGTACATTTTTGTTAAATTTTAGATCTATAAGAAAAAAGACACTGATACTCATTTTTTCTTCTTCTTCTCCTTCTATCAGCCTAACTATAACATATAGAAGGTGAGATCTATAGCATTTATGACATTGTTTTTATATAGTGCTGCACTTTTCAAGGCATGAAGTGGAGAAAGATTGAATGTTGACACTCATTTATTGTGGACCGAAAGCATGAGAGGACTTTACAGTATATTATCAATCTACTGTGTGGTTTAGACATAAAGATGAAAATGTTTATTCGAAGCTCATTAAGCTTTTTTCCTTTGTCAGCACTTGCTTGTCTATTTTTGGCAATTGTTAGTCACGGTTTACAGTGTCATTATAGAAATACAGTTAGTGTATCAAACAGAGAACATATGATGGCAAGCACATTTTGAGCAGTAGTCTTAAGGGAGAAAGGATTCAAAATAAAACAACAGAATGGACTCTCATTTACCTTTCCTTCTAATAACTTAATTATTATATTAAGGGATTTACTTTCAGGATAAAGTGTTGGACAGAATAAAACTTCAATTGCCTAGTGTGAAATGTGGCTGTAATATAATATGCAACACTTAATTCTCCTGATTGCATTGGTAAGATCATGTCACTCACAACTATCATTTCAAAATGCTTCATTAGTACAACTTATTTAGATATATAATTTGTGCCATATGTAGAAACCAATAAAATCAATGCTTGATCTGATGATTTCATGAAAGTCATATGTCAAGGTTATGACTCAGTACTAGCTAGTATTAGACTCAGACAATGTGCAAGATTGTAATTCTCAGTTGCTATTTCAGTAATGTGAAGGCGGCACAATTTATCACTTTTCTTTTTGTCAATCTTTTCTTTTTTTTAACATTTTATTGATTTTATTAAAATCAAATAACATTCCATACAAGCAAGTCAAGTTTAACAAAACTAGATTCAACCAAATCAAACCCCACCCATGAGAAAGAGAGCTAGACCCACAGAGTAATACTTTAAACTAGTAAAAATAAATAAATAGATAAATTAATAAATTAATAAAAATAGAATAAAAAAGAGGGGAGAGAATTTGTTTCCTTAATTTAAATGCTTATTCAAAAATGTTATTGATTAAATCCATGCAGGTTTTGAAAAAATTTTGTACAGATCCTCTAAGTGAGAATTTGATTTTTTCCAATTTCAAATAGTATATAACATCAGTTACCCACTGACTTAGAATAGGTGAGTTAGGATTCTTCAAGTTTAGCAAGATAAGTCTACGTGCTAATAGTGTAGTAAAGGCAATTACAGTTTGTTTGTCCTTCTACACTTTAAGACCATCTGGAAGTACACCAAACACAGTTGTTAGTGGATTAAGAGATATTGTGACACCAAGGCAGTCTGATAGGCATGCAAAGATTTTTGTTCAAAATTATGTTAATTCGGTGCACACCCCAAAACATATGGCCCAATGAGGCTGGAACTTGATTGCAATGTTTGCAGGTTGGATCTTGCCCTGGAAACATTTTGGACAATTTTAAACGACACAGATGTGCTTGATGTATTATTTTCCGTTGAATAATTGTATGCTTTGCACACATGGAACTCGAGTGAATTCTGTGCATTGCTACCTTCCACTCCTTTTTTTCAATCTTTCAATAAATATGTGCAAGTTGTATTAAAAGTTAACTTAAAGTTAAATTGAAGATCAATTTAAATTAGATTGCATGAGGACAGAAACAAAACACAGTCACTACAAAAGAGACATGCTTGTTAGCATTACACGGATACAAATGATATGTTTAAAACCTTTACATAAAATTTTTGTAAGGAGCATGGTGACCCAGTAGTAAATACTTCTACTTCAGATCTCTAGGGTCCTAGATGTGATCCCTGGCCTGACCATTATCTTTGTTGAGTTTTCACTCATACCAAAAATGTGCATTACAGGATGAATGACAACTCTAAATTGAACAAGTATGACTAGGTAGACTCTGCAATGGACAGGGATTCACCTGAGGTTTAGTTCCAGCATAGCACCTGATGATCCTGAGACAGGGAAAAGTTCTCTACTGAATAACTTGTGTCTGCAAGTTAAAACATTGTTTACAGCCAGTAATTTGAGGCAGAGGCGGATGCCTGAAAGACATTTCCAACTGTGGAAAACACTATAGCTTAAACACACTTTACATTCAATAAAATACAGTAAAAGTCTAGGATAGCATGCCTTGCAGAACACAGATTTGGAAATAACACAATCCTCATGTAGCTGCCATCCTTCTCCATGAGCAATCATGAGGCTGTGGGTTTAAATCCCGCCACTGACACTGTGTGACCATAAGCAAGTCACTTGGCTTGCCTGTGCTCCAAAAGAAATGTAATCAATTGTATCATAAATGTTGTAAATTGCCTTGGATAATGATGTCAGACAAATAAGTAAATGTAAATCAGCATTATCTCTGTTTAATATCCTAACTCGCCCAACAGTTGATATAGTCAAGTAAGTACAGTAGAAAATGCAACTAGAGAAGAAATATACTGTAGAATAATAATTAATAAATAATTTGTCCTACATTATAAAGTCTTCCATCATTATTTTTTCAAATTTCAAAGTTGTTAGTCAATCCACTCTTTTTGGCTATTAGAGCGATCAGCTTCAGACTTCTTGTTGGTCTAAATTTCACCAGAGATTCCCCGACGCTCAGACTTTTGGATCCTGGGTGTGGGCCCAAATAGTCCTGTCCGAGGAATGTTTTAGAGAAGTGGTTCCCCAACACCTGTCCTGTTGACTCTGTGTTTTTCTTCCAACCACCTTCCCTATCAGTCATTTAACTCTAATTGATCACATTGTTTTATTAGCTGTTGTTTTATCTTCTCCTAGAAAAAGCATAATTACACTCATAAGAAATGTACAAATAATAATAGTTTTTACCTAGTTATAGGTTCTTAACTCATTTTTGTCATTGATTTATCTTTTTCACTTTTGCTCTCTTAATTGTAGAGGAGACCCAGTGGGCAAATGACACAGAATGAGAAAAGGCTGGACAGCAGAAATTTCAAAACTGAGTTTGCTAAATCTTATCAGAATAAAGGAAACATTATTATGTGTTACCTCTAGATAATTTAATGCTTTATAGCTCAGTTTTTAACATATTCATTATCATCATGACGTTCATTCCACTTTTTCATGTGTTCTGGTTATTTAAGCCATTATTTCCTAATGAGCATGCTAGTAGGTCTGACACTGATGGAGCTGCAACTTACCATTCATTGTTGTCTGCCCCTATGTCTTCTCCACTTCTTGTTAATTGTTATTATTAGGATATAATTAAGGAAGCAAACTCCACAGAAAAAGGTGAACTGATAGAATAATGACATAGAGTTAAGAACTTCAGACTATGCTAAAATATGACTATTTCTAAATTTCTTTTGAATAAAATCTCACAGTACTTGTCTTTTATAAATACTGAATAAGAGAAGAGTAAAAAAGATAAGTTAATTAAACAATGAGATCAATTAGAGGAATTTAATTAATGAAGGAGGATGAAGAGGTAGGGAGCATGCAATTGTTTGGACCAAAAACCCCCAGACACAGGGGGGGACCCCAGGACTAGGTCTGAGAGCCCATGATTTAAGGTATGCACTGAGTTTTCTACATTTATTTAATGTGCACTGAATTATGATTCCATTTATTCAATTCATGACTTACATTAAAAGTCTGGTTTTCTTCCTTGTTTTTTCAGGAGCCACACTGTGTGATATTCAGGCTGTTACACACTATTACACAGACACAGTTTATAACATGCATTTGCTACGGGTCTTTTAATATCCAAAGGTTCTTTTAACTGATAAGTGCTTACTCTTATTTATTTTCTAGATATCTCAGAAATGTGTTATGATGGCAGTCGCATCTATGTTGGGGCAGACACCAAGTTTATTTAAATACACTTTTTCTTAGTATAGTCTTAAAAAATAGTTTGATTAATGCTTTGTAATAAAAAAACAGTGCATAAATAGAAAATAGGCGCAGGGAATAGCATGCAAGTGCTTTAGACTAACACAACCACTTGTCATAATTATATAGTATGTGTAGTAATCCTGATCTCATGGCATTCAGTGGCTTCATTTTACAGATCATGAGATCTTTGGTTCTTCAAAGCTTGCTCTTGGTATTTAACATGTAGAGGTTTTAATATGCTAGGCTCAGCTAGATAGAAGAATATGGGCACAGGTACATTTGCAATGAGCAGTAAAAACAATCACTATCTAGCATTCCAATGTTATGCATATATGCTTTAAATGGTTTTGAAGACGTATACAATATATGATTTTTGCTATATTTTAAAATAGATTCCACATATATTCATGCAAATATATAAGATTATTTAGCTTATTCTAGGGAAACAACATTTTACTTAATGTCAGATGCCAAATGACAATGATTTTTAAGATGTGATTATTAAGCTCGGGCGGCACGGTGGCGCAGTGGTAGCGCTGCTGCCTCGCAGTTGGGAGACCTGGGGACCTGGGTTCGCTTCCTGGGTCCTCCCTGCGTGGAGTTTGCATGTTCTCCCCATGTCTGCGTGGGTTTTCTCCAGGCGCTCTGGTTTCCTCCCACAGTCCAAAGACATGCAGGTTAGGTGGATTGGCGATTCTAAATTGGCCCTAGTGTGTGCTTGGTGTTTGTGTGTGTCCTGTGGTGGGTTGGCACCCTGCCTGGGATTGGTTCCTGCCTTGTGCCCTGTGTTGGCTGGGATTGGCTCCAGCAGACCCCCGTGACCCTGTGTTCGGATTCAGCGGGTTGGAAAATGGATGGATGGATGGATTATTAAGCTCTAACACAAGGGCCTTTTCCACTCTAAACATCCAGAGACGTTTAAGGACAAAAATGGGCATTAAAAGCAAATAAATTTTCCTATTGCACTTACATTTGTTTAAACAAAATGAGTAAAAGGACAGTTTTTATACCTTGTATATCTGCTGTTTGTGGTTTTCTTGTTTTAATATTAAATGGCTATTCATAATAACACCAAGTCTCTGCACTTCGCTTCTCCAAAATGAGTCATCTTAACATAGCTGAATAGCCAAAAACTCAGCAATAGACTACAAATTTACTCATGTTCATGTTTACACTGTTAGACCAGAGATTCTTGTTCTGATCACGATAAATAAACTGTAGCCACTTATTTGGGCAACACTAATGTGGAATTAAAAGTCCAGCTAAGGGCTTTTTTTCCCCAAATGACGAAGAGTTGTCTCCTTTACTGCCTATTTTAATCTGTGTATTAGAGCAGTGGTTCATTCACTTTTTATCTTGCAAACCCAATTTCACCATTTTAGTATTTTCATGAACCAGAATTACAGAATTACAGCCGACCATCAACCGGGGTGTGAGGGATCCCCTAGAGCATCGACGGCAATGACGTTTAATTTATAAGACACTCCGCAACTTGAGCGTGAACCTTTCTACTATATGTACCAATGTGAATCAAGAATCTCTGAGAGCCAAATCTAGATATTGGGTTACAACCCATAATTTAAGAACCAATGCGTTAGAGTATAGACAACTTGGTGAGAAAAGGGGCCACTTGTCGAGGATAATGTGACTCTACACAAAATACTACATTTATATAAACAAGTAAACAAGTATATGTGCTATATATCTGATAGTTCCATGCTCAAATCACAGTTTAAGTTTTGTATTGTGCAAGACTGCCTTAAGATTAGACATTTCTGACTTGATAACTCTCAGAGTAAGTTATTATTGTTGATTATTTGACTGATTCCTTTATCCAAGGCAACTTAAAACATGTGAGATCCAATTGTTTAGAGTTCTTTTGCGTTTCCAGTGGGAGTACAAGCAGTTGAAGTGACTTGCTCAGGGTCACACAGTGTTGGTAATAGTAATAATAATAATACACTTTATTTAATAGATGCTTTTCTTAACACTCAGGGTCACCTTGCAATGAAATTAAACAACAGCAATAAGATATAAAAACAAAGAGGATGATAAAATTAAATAGCAATAAGGTACAGATGTAGTAGCAAACATCAAAGATAACAGGCAGTAACAGTGTTAAATTCATAATTGGTATGCCAGGTTGAAGAGATAAGTTTTGAGGGCAGTTTTAAAATGTGTTATTGAGTCTAGTTGACGGATATGAGACGGAAGAGAATTCCAGAGTTGAGGAGCACTATGAGAAAATGCTCGAGCATTTATAAGACACCAATTATTATATAATTAGATAATTAATTATCTATAATTATCAAACAGAGTTTGATGTGTGGTACAGAAAGTAGAGCTGGAGATGAGGATATAGAGGGAGTGTAAGTCTGTAGGAGATCAGTGAGGTAGGGAGGAGTAAGGTTGTGGAGAGCTTTAAATGTTAAGACCAGTATTTTGTATTGTATTCTGTAGTAAACGAGGAGCCAGTGAAGTTGGGAGAGGTGTAATATGTTCAGCGGATTTAGAACAGGTTATTATCCTAGCAGCAGAATGTTGAATAAGTTGTAAGCGATGGATACATTTTTATAGGATGCCAGACAGAATAGCATTATAGTAATCTATATGTGAGGTGACTAGGGCATTAAACAATACTTCAATACTGTGTTGTGTAAGAACAGGACGAAGTCTAGAAATGTTTCTTAGATGGAAGAAGGCAGTCCGAGAAGCATTACTTATATGGGAAGATTAAGAGAGGGCACTGTCTAGAATGACGCCCAGGCTCTTAACCTGGGAAGAGATGCTTGTGTTAATGTTGTTAAATAAAATAGAAGAATGGTTAACCTTAGCGAGTATAGATTTAGAACCAATGAGGAGCACTTCAGTTTTATTGTTATTTAATTGGAGAAAATTGTGAGTCATCCATGACTTTATGTCTTGGAGACATGCCATAAGGGTATTTGGAGGGAAAACAGAAGTGTATTTAATGGATAGATAAAGCTGTGTGTCATCAGCATAACAATGAAATTTAATACCATGGTGTTGAAAGATATTACCTATTGGGAAGATATAAATTAGAAAAAGAAGCGGCCCCAAAACAGAACCCTGTGGATATCCCTGAGTAACGACTGTATTCTCAGATTTAATGGCCTCCTATCAGTGAGGTAGAAAGAAAACCATTGGAGGACAAGGCCACAGACTCCAAAACTAGCTAGTCGTTTCAAAAGTGGAAAGCAGAGCTGAGGTCAAGAAGTACAAGAATTAATAAAAGTCCCGTGTCAGTTGCCTGGAGAAGATCATTTGTGATTTTGACCAGGGCAGTTTCTGTGCTTTGTTTTGGATGAAAACCAGATTAAAACTGTTCAAAAAGGTTATTTTTTGAAAGACTAGGGGGCTTCGCCCCCTGCTTGCTTCGCTCGCCAACCCCTGTGTTTGGTTTTCCGGATACACACTTTTAAGATTTTTTTTTTCTTTGAATTGTTGCTATTTCATTAGTTTCACTTTTATTTCAGAACTTCGTTAAAAACAATATTTGGAATCTTTCGAGTCCCAACATAATGAATCTTTTAAATGAGGCCCGTGAGACATGTGTTTAATGACTTTGTACCATAATTCAGGATAGGTTTCTCTGCTTGGAATTTCAGCACAGACAAAATGATCTACATCATCAGCAATTAATGATTTTTTTTGCAAAGTAACCAATAAATGCATGTGAGGTAAACCCCGTTTTTGAAATAATCTGACTTAAACTTCAAAGCCTTACAATATTTACATACTTCAGACATATCAACTATGTCCATATATTCGATCTCCATTCCTTGCTTTGTCCTGCTTTCTTTTCAATGACACCTGGTCCGTGGTGATTATTTTCCCTTTTTCCAGTAATTTTACTTTCTCTTTACTTTTACTTTCTTTACTTTCTTTTTTTTGGTACTTTCTAATTTTCCTGCTTTCATATTCTTTAACTTTCTCTGTATTTGTATCACGCCGTTTTTTTGAGCCTTTTGAATTCCACTGCTTTCATAATCTCTAACCTGCTCTGCATGTGTATAGCGCCAACGTTTTTGAACGTCTTTATGAAATTCTACTTTGTCTTTTACTCTTTGTCTTTTAATTCTGAGTCTGATTGGACATGCTTTTTTTTCAATCCAACATGTCCCGGACTGATTATTACTTTCCTTATTTTCTGAATTTGAACCTAGATTATTCTTTTTCTTTTTTGCATTTTTTTCTCTCCAACGCTTTTGAGTCTCTTTTCTCTGCACTGCTCTTTCTTCTTCGCTTAATCGTCAACGTTTCATCTATAACGTATTGTCCTTATACGCTTTATATGCGCTGAGAGCCCTGGATTTGTGTGTGCTCAAATCCTTTACAGTGTTTTGCTGCCCGTGGTCTTATTGATATTGGTTGTAAGTAGGGCATGTCTTGCAAGAATCTCATGTTCTACGTCATCGCAAGACGGTCCTGGGTCAATCTCTTGGCACAAAGTCTCATGTTTAAGGTCCTCGCAAGACGTTCCGTGGCCAATCTCTTTCGTCTCGTGGGTCTTTTAAGTGTCTTCTGTGATCTTTACGTGAAGATCACGTCTTGTCTCCCTAGTCTTTCTCTCCCAGGATTTTTTTTATAATAGAGAGATGGGACTTAATTTGGGTGGCAACTATCTTTTTGAGAACTTTGGTAGCAGGACTTAAATCCATAACCTGAAGGTTTGAAGTCCTAGGTCCACAGCCTTAACTATCACACCACACTGACACTGGTCCATGGCCTCCTAAAACAAAACAACTAAATCATCAAATCAGTACTCAGTTTTCTTCTGCCCTTCACTATTTTCCCCTTCTCTCCTCTGCCTAACTACCACTGGCTCCCATTATAACTATGCTCACCAATACTTCCACTGTTTCATAGTTCAAAGTTCAGATTAAAAAGTAAAAGAGTAAAAAAATCTTTTTTTAAATTTTAAACTACACTTGTCCTCCTTTCCAGGATTCAGCTGATATGGAGGGTATATAGTACAGTACGTCAAGGACCTCACCCATGTCATGCTGGTTTTGTTAACTATCAAGGTTTCCTATTAGCTGAGAAGCAATCTGCTCATTACTGACTGAGTATTTCCTTACATTTCAATTTATATTACAAGAGATGTCAACTGTCCATTCTAGAACATTCAGTGAATAAGTCCGAAGTGGCATTCAGCTAATTTTCTAAGAAATTCAGCTACCAAGCCTCATGATACAATTATCCAATTTTCACGCTGCAGTATATTTTGACTCCATATTATCAGGCAGCTATATCTGACAGATGAATTTCTTCAGTAGACTGCCCTGTCTTTGCTTGCACAGTCCCTGCCATTTGGTTGAAACTCCAATGTATTATTTTTATATCTGTTACCTTTGATATTAAAGACCGGGTCCACAAAGTGCTGCCTTCTTATAACTCTGTGGAGCTGCTTTACTTGGACACACACAGTATCTCTCTTCACCACTTGCTGTTTTGATCAATGTATGCACATTAAACAGCCAGCAAACTGAAGTTCAATGAAACCAATAAGGTCCCACTTAAGAGGTCGACAACAGGGAGGCCATTATCTCTTAGCTTTAATGCTCCAAACTCTGAGACACAGGTGGAGGTAAGAAGAGAGCTGATGTGTTGCAAAGGCAAATGGGCTCTTAAAAGCCACAGGATTCGTGAGTTCATCTTGAAGAGCAAACACATTTTTTTCTTGTCTTCTGAAAGCCTTTTGTATAAAAATGTTTAAAGGGTTCAAAACACAAAGAAAAATATAAGATGATAGCAGTCAAGCTGTTTGAAATTAATAGAAAACGTATTAACAGACTTTCCATTCTTTTCAAGGTAACGGCCTGCCCTATTGCTAACATTTGCCCAGATAATCTCTGTCAACCGTCACCAACTGGAAGTCTTCAGACCCATTCATCTTAATTTCTGAAGGGTTTTGGCACCATCCTGACCCACAGACATCACGTATAGTACCAAGCCTCAATGCATTTTGTATAATTTTCTTACTTTTTTTTTTCTTAACATGTCACTGCTGGCTACATTTGGAAGCACTATGTAAGTATAATTATGTCTTTGAACCTGTATGGATTTTAGCCACTGTGGTCTTCAGTTTATCATTTTCCTAATTTGTATAAAATTTCCATTGAGCCCTGAACTCTTCGTAACTACAATTGTCTCTTGTTATTTGCTTATAATTCATTCCAAAAATGGTATAAAAAAGAAAATCCAATACCTGCAATTTTCCATTATTTTAAATAGAAAGAAAAGAAAACCACCAGTTTCCCTAAATATCACTTAACCATTCTTAAACACCTTTATAACAATTAACTTTAGATTTCTGCATGATATAAAATAGTTCATTCATAAATTAACTAAAAGTTCATCAATAAGAATGTGTTGTTAGCCTAATAGTGTCTTCATTAAGAACATGTCCTAGGCTGCTCAGCAAACTGGACTCATCTCACAGTAAAATGCTGTTATGAACTTTATCTATTTATGTGTACAAAAAAGAAATTGCACCATCTTTAATTAATGAATTACTTTAACTTTTCTGTTCATAAGAATAACTTATGAATATGAATGCTTTGGAAAAATCACCTATTTTTTTATCTGACGTGTCCTGGCTCATCGGTGTGAGAAAACCCCCACATGAGATATACCATTCAACTCATCTTGATGTCTAGTTATGCAAAGCATCACACTTTTTAGGGTTCCTTTTATTTTTGGCACTCTAAACCCCAAACTAATTTTTGGGCAATTTTGGACTATAGTTGGTGCAGGAAATTACATCCTTATCATAAGAGTAAACCTATTGGTACCTTCAACAAAAATGATCAGAAGGACTTAAGGTTATGCATCCCCAATGGGATACAAGGAGTCAAAGTTACTCCTTTTCACAAAAATTTGTAAAAATGGGCAATGGAAATATAGGCATATGAAGTGTTGTTTTATGCTATTACGAGTTTGCTGATATTTTTGATATTTGATTCTTTACTGGGATGATTGTAAAATTCAAATGTCTACACAGCTGCACACTCTGACTTAAGGGCTTATATTTAACACATCATTGTCATTCTCATTGAGTATGCAATATGCCAATGTTGTCATAATTGGCCGATATTAAGAGTGGATTGGCCGATGTTAAGAGTGGTGTTCCACAGGGGTCAGTGCTAGGGCCACTGCTATTTTTAATATATATAAATGATTTAGATAGGAATATAAGTGACTAGCTGGTTAGGTTTGCAGATGATACCAAGATGGGTGGATTAGCAGATAATTATGAATCCGTTATATCATTACAGAGGGACTTCGATAGCACACAGGCTTGGGAAGATTTGTGGCAGATGAAATTTAATGTCAGTAAATGTAAAATATTACACATAGGAAGTAAAAACGTTAGGTTTGAATACACAATAGGTGGCCTGAAAATCAAGAGTACACCTTTTGAGAAGGATTTAGGAGTCATAGTGGACTCTAAGCTATCAACTTCCCAACAGTGTTCAGAAGCCATTAAGAAGGCAAAAGAATGTTATATAGCACGATGTGTGGAGTACAATTTCAAGGAGGTTCTACTCAAGCTTTATAACATACTGCTGAGGCCTCATCTGGAGTACTGTGTGCAGTTTTGGTCTCCAGGCTACAAAAAGGACATAGCAGCACTAGAAAAAGTCCAGAGAAGAGTGACTAGGCTGATTTCAGGGCTACAGGGGATGAATTATGAGGAAAGACTAAAAGAGCTGAGCCTTTTCAGTTCAAGCAAAAGAAGATTAAGAGGTGACATGACTGAAGTGTTTAAAGTTATGAAAGGAATTAGTACAGTGGATCGAGACTGTTACTTTAAAATGAGTTCATCAAGAACAAGGAGGAACAGTTGCAAACTTGTTAAGGGTAAATTTCGAACAAACATTTGGAAGTTTTTCTTTACACAAAGAACGATAGACACTTGGAATAATCTACCAAGGATTGTGGTAGACAGTAAGACTTTAGGGACATTCAAAGCTTGACTTGATGTTTTTTTGGAAGAAATAAGTGGATAGGACTGACGAGCTTTGTTGGGCTGAATGGCCTGTTCTCGTGTATATTGTTCTAATGTTCTAATAAGGAAATACCTTGAAAACAAAAATCAAGGGACATAATGCTTATAATACTGAAATTCTGGTTGAGCAACCAGTTCTATGAGATGAATACAGTTGAGCAACCAAGTGTATCCTTGAACTAAAGAAAAGATCCCATACTGACAGCTTAGGGCTATATTTACACTACAACACTTAAACACAATTCCAATTGTCCTTCAGCTTATATTTGCCTGTGACCATTCTCCAATTTTTGCATTAACAAAGGCAGTATACTAAGAAACCATCACATTTAAATGAACTACAGCTTGGATGCTATGTTAACACCAGCCATGAAACATAAAAATCCACGATAACAAAGATGTTAACACTAAAACATGAGAATGCGTGTTCTTGCTCTGAAGGATTATAGTTTTATTCAAACCTATAGATGCGAACACTTGAACTCAAAGTGGATATTTTTCAAATGCAGTTTTGTTACCGAAATGTTAGTTGGCTTTCCCATGCACAGAGGAATCTCTCTAAAGTTAAATTAATAATGTGAGTTCCCTCCTTATATTTTCTGTCACTTTTATCCATCCTTGTTTGCTTTATGAACAAATGGATACAACTATGCTGCAAGAGTGATATGAAAAAAATATTTCAGCTCCAAAAATTCAGAGTGAATATCTTCATGCAAGCCAATTGGTATGGTATCAAAACTAAGATGTCACTCAAAATTTGCCCTTTGTTGTTATTGAAGGATCAGATTCCATGTGCCTCTTTGTGGCTTAAATAGCAGAGCGAAAATCAAATAAAAAAATGCAAAATGGATTTGGATAAGTAGAATCTAGTAGAGTAAAAATGGCCATGGAGGAATGACCCTCTTAAATATTGATTGTTTTCAAATTTCTGACAGGTATTAACAAAACTGATGCAGAAGAATTTGCCCACTTAAAGAGCACAGTAAAGATAAATAAAGAAGAGAAAGCACAATCAAGACAGAAACCAGGGGGCACTTTGCCACACGACAGTATGAACTACTGAGTTATTTGGATGAAGCAGAAACCACTTTTTAAAAAAGCATTCCAATGCGATATTTTGACAAATCTATCAGCTGACCGTATTAAACTAAAGGACTGTATAGTTTCCTGGCACTTTACTACAGAATCCTTTAAAATTATACTCACAAAATTTGCTAAATCAAATAGACAAACCAAAATATTTAAAGAACTTATTTTGTATCTTCTATTCATTTTTTACCACAATAATTATATACATGACACAAAAACTGGGCACAGCGCCACCCTATCAGAGACCCTGTACATTTGCTTACTGTAAATGTATATATTAATCATGGCTTTACTGTGCCCTCCTATACTTCACAATTTAAATGACTTTACACCAGAAAGAAATTAAACCCTCTCAGACAGTAAAATATTTATCATAAAACGCACACAGAACCTGTGCTTTCCCCGTTTCTGTGGCAACATGGGACAGATGTTTAATATTAAGTGTAATCTGTTCCAGTAGAGTGCCCAGAAAGCCAAGAAAATTGGACTGAATTGGCTAATAGCATGTTTAAAACCTAAATAAAATGAAAGTAAATTGATGAAATTATAGTCTCAACTGAAAATATTATGCATTATTACATTTTTTTTTCCTTAATCATTTTTGTTTCTATAAACAAGACTTGGAGAAGTTAATCACTCATATCCAAATTCTATTAGCAGGAGATTTTGAAATATCATTTCAAAGACATTTGCTAGACATATATAGTTGTGCTGAGGAATACATTGAAAATAAACAAAAAAAAATGTAGAGAATCATTTAACAGCAAAGCTCCAAACCAGTCATTACAGAAAGCCTAATTTTATGTATTGGTAAACTGTGGATTCCCTGTGCAGATCAGAAAGATGCTGTCCCTTCCCAAAGAAATGCAATACTGTTTAACCTGCTCCAGCTTCCACTGTATTCAGCGCATTTTGTTTTCACTTATTTAACTGAGCTTCAACTGAATTCTCAAGTTCTTAACTTTTCATGTACCGTCTGATTGTCAAACCCCATACTCCTGTAGGCCCCCATTTAGAGCTGGTTTCTGCTTTGAGCCTTAAGGTTCCTGAATAAGCTTTGGTCACAGTGTCCTAAGGTGGACAAACTGTCTGTCCAACTCTGATACAAATGTATAATTTTACCATTTGAACTCTATCCCATCTACTTTGAAAGTGCTCTGCATCCCAAGTGATTTTGAAAATCATTGCTTTGTCATTGCCCTCTGCTCTTTTGTAGCACTCCCCCAATTTCCTTCTCCTGGATTCACTGCTGTGTGGAATTTCACAATTTTGCCTCCCTCTGTGATTTTCATATCATTGGCTTCTTGCTGATATCCAAACTTATACTGTGTCTCTTTCACAATGCTTTTTGCAATTCATAATATGCATTATTGGTGTTCCCACATTTTCACTTTTCTGATTTTTAAGTTGCTTCACTATAGTACATTCCGTCACTTCACCAGTCCTCTTTGGCAATATTTCCGATTCATATTTCTGTTTGTTTTTTCTCCCTCCTCACCACTTTGACTTTGAAACTGCACTCCCTCCATGCTGAATTTCAAAACATTCTGATGTCTTTTTCAAACTATACTATCTTCTATTTTAGTCCAGTTACTCTTTACCCGCCTTATGTTTAATTTTTACATATCTTTACCTGAATTTGTAATGCTGGTAAAGAATATAGATGACTAATTGTATAATTACTATTAGGACATAACTATTCTGTGATGACAATAAAATAATTTCATTTATTTTTTCTTTACATCGAAATGGTATACCACAGTACCTGGGGACAAAGGACAATGACTGAGTTTGGTGTCAAGTCATCTGCTCTGAGGCAATATATTCTGGTCACACAGTTGAGAGAGATACTGACCAGTTAACTGATCACAAATTAGCATTTAGCTGGCTCGGATGGATGGACCTGGAAGACGCACATGAGTAGTGAGGGCATGATGGTAAAGACTGCAGAATGCCTCCTATAAGAATGAGTTCAACCCTCATCTTTGGAATAGCCTTTTCTGCATTTCTGAAAAAGGCCAATGTGCACTAACTCTCTTCAAGATGTTAGTATAAGATGTAACTACAGCAAACTGACACCACAATGTTGTGAGTACCTGTCACGGTGGTAGTCCTAGTGTGGGCAATACTGGTAAGTGAAATCTTCAAGGTGACGGAACTTGTGTGCAAATCTGCTTATCTTCAGATTTAACTAGCAAGTAGAATCAGCTCTAAAAAGGTGACAACAGTAGCAGTGACTGAAGCAAAAACCCATGTCAGAATGGAACCTGGTGAGCCCATGAGGAATAAGTTTTTGATAGCCTCAAAGAGGTTCTGGCAAACTATTCAGCATTAAAGGAGAGTAGGCCAGACACTGACCAGGCTATTCTCAGTAAGGTTATGGAAATAATGACCTCAAATCAGAAGAAAACTGAGAAGTTAAAGGAGCACTTTGAGAAACTCCAAAACCTGGTGGATATGTCTCCATTTCTTTATTTTTGAGATTGCTACAGTGATTAAAAGTTCTGTAGGGGCAAAGTTACATGGGTGGATGAAATCTGACAAGAAATTAGAAAAGCACTAAATGCTGTAAGGGTGTTATGGCTAACACTCCTGTTCAAAGCAGGGTGGCAGGTAGGGATAGTGCCGCAGCATTAGCAGACTGAGATGGTGGTCCCCATTTTTAAAAAGAGAATGCATCCACTAAGGAAATTACTTATTTACTTCACTCCTGGGTCTAATTTTATAAGCCTATGCTACAACTGAGACTCCATCGGACACGTAATCTTCAGAAACTCAAGAACTAAGCCCTGAATGTGGAGTGGTGCACCAATTCTCTGACCTTGCCCTGATACCTGAGAGTCATGGAGTTTGCCAACCCTGTTTACATGTGCCTATAATCAAGTCTCCACAGTATCTTGTGGACCATGATACAAGAGAAAGGATTTCTGGGGCTACTTCTGCATGTCTTTTGAAGCCTGTAATTTTAGAGAGAGAACCATTTTGCATACTTGGCATTAAGTCAAGTCTGTTCAGTGTGGGCGTTGAACTCTGCCAATTCCATCAAGCCTTCCGGCCTCAGTCTGGGGCTCATCCATACAGGCCTTTGTGTCTTTTGAATCTGCTAGTTAGTGCTCAGCCTAGTTTCCTCTTAATGATTATAGTATCTTGACCTGTGCTTCTGTTTAAGACTTAATTTTTCGCCTCACATTTCTGCCAGTGACTTTGTTTTACTCCTAGCTATCCTGATCCAATTATACAGACCCTGCCTGCTTTTCTGAAATATACATTTTGTTTCTGGCTAAAGATTTTAGATCTTTACAACATTATGGCTAATTTGTAATGGAAGCAGGAATCACAAAGATTGATCCATTTTCAGTTTTATTGTCAGATTCTCATTCAAATGCTAACACCATCTTCTGATGTAGGTAATAGGTCAGCCCTTTGCATTTTATGAAATGACATATTTGGTCCGTGTTCAATCAAAATTAGATACATAAAACCATTCAGTGGGCTCTGTCATGATTATTCATTAAATTCAACATCATTCTACTGCAGTGTTTCCCAAACTTGGTCCTGGGGACCCACTGCGGCTGCAGGATTTTGTTCCAACCAGATTTTGTTTTTAATTGGACTCCTGAGCTAATTAAGTGATCTGTTATTTCCCAGATTCTGTGTTTTGGGAACAATATAGAAATTACAAAATTAAGTTTGGAAAAAACATTTTATTAAAATGTAGTAAGCAGTTATAAGGGAATAATGTGTTTTTTTTTTCTTTTTAACAATATTTTCATCTTGATTTTCATTCTACTTTTCTAGGTGTTCCAATTGTTTAATTAATCCATTATTTACTAATTAGTGGGTTTGACAATAAAGTAGTTGCAGCCTTTGATTATTCAGTGTTGTTTGCCTGCATGTCTGCTCTGCTCCTTTTTAATTTTCATTAATAAGATACAACGAAGGGGGAAAACTGCATAGAGAAAGGGCAAAATATAATAAAATCAACAAAAGAGAGTTAAGCATTTAAATCTACAGCAAAAGCAGAAATATTTCTAAATGTCTTATAAATGTAAAAATCATGCTGCTGTGCTTTTCTGAATGTAGAATAAGAGAAAACAAATTAAATGAGATCAGTGTTATCAGGTGTTGTCACTGACTAGGAATCTGGTTGGAACAAAAACCTGCAGCCACAGTGGGTCCCCAGGACTGAGTTTGGGAACCACTGTTCTACTGTATTTAAGCTGTTGGAGAAGTGTGTCAAAAACAAAACTAAATATAACTAAACAATATGTGAATCTAAATACATAACAATTAGTTAACATTTGGTCAAATATTAGTTGACTCTAAGAAGTCTGTGCCATTTACTGTAGATCTGGTCTCTCCAGCCTTTGGGTTTTCAAAACACTACCCAGTCCCTTCAATTCTTGTTTCTAGTAGAGTATGACCTCAATTACAATTTGTACAATATAAAACAAAACAAAGTGGTGAAGTACATTAGGAAGCAGTTCATATTAAAGACCAGGATTTTTGATAATTGTGCTACAATTTATATCACAGAGGTCAATAACATGCAGACTACTGAGTTTCACCACAGATAAGCTGAACCTGTCTGATTAAGTGATTATTGCTTAATGAAGCAGTAATCCACAAACAACCTCAACAAGTGGAAATGAACACTGTATAATTGTAAGTTTATTAAAGCTCAATCAGCACCTTACTAACAAAAAGAACAAATGACATGTGTTTTAATTATAGAAAAACATTTATTCAGCCAGGGCTTGCTTGATATTAATGGTTGCCAGGATGCCATTAACTACCATTTTGAGGCAAATAGCAATCAGTTTTTGGCTCCTGGTTGCCAAAAATGTCAACCACTTTAGTGAAGAACCAGTTTTCAGCAGTGGATTGGACCTGTTCATTTTTTGCTCATTATGCATAATCAGCAGATCAGCATATAATTTACCAATCACTAGGTAGTTTTACAATTAAAACAGAACTAGCTGTGCTAGCTGTGTTCAACATTAACATTTGTAGTACACCATCTATTGGAATGCACGTAGTAATAAAATGCATTGCAGTTTTCATTCCAACAGATGGAACATCACAAACATAAGCACTGCTTTTTCCAAATCCCATACCAGCCCCAGATGGAAACATGGATACGCAGACACATACACATACACTTGTCCTTTCACTAAGGTTGACTGTAAACTGCAATTCTTCACTTTCCATTAGGAGGGAAAAGCAAGTTTAAAAAAAGAGTGTAATGACCCGCTGCTGTTTATGGGTGTGTGAGCCATTTGTGCGCATAACAGGATTGTTAAGTCTGATTTAGCTTCACTGTAACATCCCTGTCTGGGAGATGAACATGGGGGGTCTTAAAAATCCCAAAGGAGCCGCAAATAAATATACCTGTTGTGTTAAATAACTTGAAATTTGTGAAGATGAAGGATATGCTAACTGCCACATGTGCCAGGAAAAAGTTAGGAGTGATAGAATTAAAGCAAAGACATTAGAAGTTGCAAATCTGATAAGACATTTAAAATTACACTACACAACAGAATACCCCGGTGATAGAATTAAAGCAAAGACATTAGAAGTTGCAAATCTGATAAGACATTTAAAATTACACTACACAACAGAATACCCCGACTTAGAACTTAAATTATATGCAAATAAAAACAGCGTTCTTTTGCCATTAAATACCAATATATATTACAAGTAATAATTATCTTTCTTTTTATTTGAATTAAATATATATAGTATAAAGGATCACTAATTTTTTAATGTGTGTTTTATCTGTTGGTTATATCCATATATAATTTATTCTTACACCTGCTATTACAATACAATGGTCTCCACTTGCTCTTATCTATGCTGCACTTTGCACCACAGCAACTAAAATGTAGATAGAATGAAAACTGATTGTCTAACTAGAAATACTGAAAAGAAAGTTTCATTGCACACTCCCATAAAGAGCTATAGTGTTTAAGTATAATGCCAAATATGTGATGTGATCTTATGAAGGATATTTAATCAACACATACTGCTGGTGCTTCTACTCCACACTCCTTTTAATTCTGCACAGTTGTCAGGGCTGGCCACCATTCCACAGCTCTCTTACTAATCCCACAATCCTACATGACTTTTTTGTCTTTTCACTAGATCTGACTCGATTGTTGTATGTGGATAGAAAACTCGTGTTAAATGTGATCACTATTCGTTTCTGACCATCTTCAAATGTGGTCTGTGTGATCCATCACCAGCACATTTACACCCGTGTATTTAATGTGGTCAAGTGCCAACCAATCGCAATGCAAGTTAATGTAGGTGTAAACAGATGTAAATTGCCTTTGCTACAAATTCTTGTCTGTGTTCAGACTACTGCTTTATGCATTGACCAGGACACCTATACAAGTCCTTTATGGGTGGTCTTCCAAAGCTCAGGATGCAATATACTTCACAAATGTGCTCTAAACGCTGTATGTCCACGTTTCTTTATTTTCTTCAGGTGCAAGTTTATAGTTTCTCTTTTCACAAATTTGTTCTTTATCTTATTTTCCATAATTGTTTTGATATTGATGTAGATTTTGGAAAAATAAATTTAGTTGTTTCTTCCTTTATTTTGCAACCAAATTGTATGCGGCATATACAAAATACAAGTCTAACTGACTGACTAGCTCATCAACAAAAACACTATTTCCCATTTAGTTACAAAGCTAAAATGTGGCAAAATGGTACATCTAGAGCAATAGATATCTGCTAAGAAAGGATATTTTGACATATCAAAATTTAGGGGATAAAACCACCCACAATAGAAAAACTAAATACCCCAAACTTTCAAAAACACCTTATTTGATAATTGTTTGATGTTATATAAAAAAGAAAATTAGAGAACACAGGTTTTTGTATTCGTTTATCATTTTTTATTTGTCAATATTGATTCAAGATTATGTGCTGACAGTGTGCTTTTGGCAAATGAAGAACGTGAATGAAGAACGCAACAGAAGTGATTGACGAGCTTTGAGAATAGCACCACTAACCAATAGGGTGGTTGAACACGGGTTGGTGTCATGGACAGGAGAAAAGACCCATGATCATGTTATAAAATGGTAAGAGAAAGTTCAACCAAGCTCAAAGAAGAAGCAGAGCTCAATGGTTAGCAGCCACTGTTTTTTCCTTGAGTACGTCATCTTGGTTCTCATCTTGGTTATCTGTTCCACTCCATTGACCTCCAGTCTCCAGTTGCGTTGCTGAAGAACAAAACCCCCTCTCAACCCTGCTCTTTGATTGCAGCACTTAAGACACACCCTCCCACTCCAACCCTCTTTGATTGTAGTGCTGCAAACTCCAAGGAAGAAACATCAGTCTCAGATTGTGGCACCTGAATTACTAATAGGCAAGCCACAGAAATTGTGTTGCAGCGCTCCTCACTCTTCATGTTAATACATCAATGTAACAGCAATGATCATCCACAAAAGTCAAGTCACGAGAAAAAAGCAGAAACAAGGAAGAATGCTTTACTTATAGACAATTATGTATGGCATGCTCAAAAGTAAGTAGCTCCAGCGATCTAATAAAATTAACATTATTTCTTATTTGGCTGCCATCTTTATCCTAGGTGTCTTACAGCATCTGAAATATATTTGATTATATTGTACCTATAATTCAAATTTGGAGACTATGTGTTGTAATTTCTGACTGAAATTTATGCAAATACCCTTAAAGTCTGCAATGTGCACTTTAATCACATCTGAATTGCTTGATTTGTAATTTTAAACTGCAGAGTAGAGGGTAAATAAAGGAAAAATTTGTCTTGCCCCAAACATTATGGGAGGGCACAGTGAAAACGGCAAAAAAGAAAAACAAAAGAAATCTAACATAAGGGAGTATGATACATAATGATGTTTTGTTATAGTGGTAGGATACCAGTTTCTAGAAATAATAATACACTCAGATAACTTTAATTAGAAGCTACATGTTCAAAAAACACAACATCTTTCAGTTGCAATCCTTCTGATTAAAATGAAAACAACTACCACCTAAAATGGGACCAAAGTTCAATGAGATACCAAAATATATTTCTATGTTAGCAACAATTAATTATAAACCCCTTACAATGAAAGAAGATATAATGGGATGGAACCTAATGAACTTTATGAGCTTAGGTTCACTCATCAATTATTAAAAGTGAATCTACTGCCACAACTACATTTTCTGTTCCAAGCCCAAACAATGTTTTTAAAATGATTCATCAGTAAGGGGAGAGAATATAGAATTAAATGGCAATATTCTAAAGAGAAAGGGTGAATGGCTTTACTAAATCTGAAGGAATATTATTGAACATCTTAGATTAAGCCCTGCAATAATTCTTGTAATAAATACAATCAAGCAAGGTAGAAAGATATTGAATTATCCATGGTCAGTAACCTCCCAGTTAATTATTATCAGGTAATAGAGATTTACACAAAATTTTGAGAAAAAAAAATTCCATTCCATGGAATAATTTCCAATTAATTAAACAGATTAAGGTTATAAAACTGCATTATTAAAGTGACGCTTGTCAAGATACTCAGATAGTGTGCCTATACTTCAGAGTTTAAACCAAATAAGTAAGATAAAAGCAGAATTAATATTTTAATTTTAACACAAATAACTTTTTTTTTCTAAAGGGGAAAAGAAGGAAGATTAGCAGATTTCCAGTAAGAGGCCAGAACAGACTTGGTGATGCAGAGAGGAGTGGTAGAAATAGAAGGCAGATATGAGGATAAAAAAGGAATGATGACTAAAAGGCCAGCTAAGAGACAAGAGGAAACCGAAGATGAAAATGCAGAAAAGTGGTGCACACTCCCAAAACATATGGAAAAATGTGAAATATTTGCCTGTCAGAAATAGGGGTTTGAATCCAAAGGTGAACAGATAATGGAAACAGATATGTCAAACTGTTTTTAAGTGAGAAGAAAGTGATAAATGAACTTGGATTGATAGCTTGGGGTTTCTAGAGCAGGCCTAAATATTTTTAAAAACAGATCTCATAGAAAGACAGGTTGGCAGGGAGGACATACCAATACCAACCAAATTGAACGGGTAAGAGTCTTTTGCCTCATGCAAAAGCGTTTACATTGCTACCACCAGGGTTGTCTTACCAGCATCATACAGTCCCCCACCCCTCCACCAGGGAAAGTAGTGCTCTGGAGACCCTGTTTTGATAGCAAACCAGAAACACACATTGGCATCGGAAACATTGTGGACCCCTATGCTCCTGGGGCCCCCAGCTAGTGCCCATTGTGTCCATACATTAAGACGGCCCTGGCTACCACTGGCTTCAAGAAGGGATACAGTCAAGTGAAGAAGTTGTAGAAAGGATGGGAAGGGAACTGAGAAGATAAAAAGCATTACAAGCCTGAAGAGCAGATCTTAGTGGAAGAAAACAGTGGAGACAAGAATGACATAACTGGACTTTAGATACTGGAATGTACAGCTTTCTAGGCCATCAAAAATAACCTTGCGAGTCTTCATTGTGTAAAATAAAAGATAAAAGTTTTCTTCATTTTAAAGGAGAAACACTACTTGGATTTTTATAGATATCTTCCAATTTGATTCTTTTTTAATACATAAATTATATAAGAAAAAGATATTTTTAATGATTGCATAATTAAAGTAGTTACAGAGTCTTATAAATGAAAAATAAGTTAAGGTTTCATATCTTAATTATTGAAGGCACTTAAAGAAAAAAAATAATATCCTACAAAATATACAATATAAATCATAATTGGGTGAATGAAAGTAAAGTTAGATCTTCAAATAAAGTGATTTAAAAATTGTGAATTTCAATGAAGATATACTAACTCATTCTTATGGAGAAAGTTTTGATAGAAAAACATTGTTTAATTTTTTTATTACTACGAGGCACCAGACACAACATACTGGGAAAAACTATAAATGTTGGCATGAAAACCAAGGTGGTCATTTTCATATATCTTGAACTACCCCAAAATAAGGTTTTTTTCTTGAGGGATTTACTGCACTTGAAAGTCTTGTCAAGTTTATTGTCATTCATATATAGTGCAACGAAATTTGTACTTGCATGTCTGCTCTGACAATTGACAAAAACACAATACAATACAATAAATAAATAAATAAATAAATAAATAGAAAGTGTACATAGCATGCAGCATCTATACAATTCTATAATATACAATGCATTATATACTTGCAAGTAAATATTAAAATATTAGTTCTTATGATTGATGGTGGTGCAGCGATAGTGCTGCTGCCTTGCAGTTAGGAGACCTGGCTTTGCTTGCCTGGTCCTCCCTGCATGGAGTTTGGATGGTGTCTGCGGTCCAAAGACATGCAGGTGAGGTGTATTGGTGATCCTAAATTGTCCTTAGTGTGTGGGGGTGTGTGTATGTGCCCTGCGGTGGGCTGGCGCCCTGCCCGGGGTTTCTTTCCTTGTTTGCCATCTTTTTATAAATAAGAATTGTATCAATGATAGAAGATTGAAATAAAAAGTAATAAATTAACAATAATGAGAAAAATATCTTTTCTTAATTTATAAATGTATTAATTTGTTAAAAACTGGTCTGATTTAGTGCATAACTAATAAGATGCACGTCCTCCCTCTTCATATTCATCAGATTAAACATTTTCCTCATTTTAAATTATCAGAGTTTGTTTAAAAATAAAATAAAATACTAAATTAATGAATAAGAATAGATGATGTTTGTTTATAGATTATAGTTTAAACTATTGTAAAAATTAGGCTGATTAACAGTAATTAATTTTTTTTCTTTTTTGCACTTTAAGATAAATAATTAAAAAGAGGACTGGTATTTTTGCATATTCTTCTGCTGTACCTAGGATACTTACAATTTCAACACAGAATCTTCTAAAGCCTTAATACTGTTTTGCAATCATGAAACCTGTGTCAGGCATGAATGCTACTATTTTTAATAATTTATAGAATATGAAGTGTTTTAAAGACAAATGTTTTGATACTTGTGAAGTTAAAGTAAGTTATAGTGTGCACCAACAACAGGGCAAATGTCAAACATCTTTATATGAGAAACAATCAATGCATGTGACTCCGGGATTTTTAGCAGATAAAGCTGACCTATAATATATAAAACAGCTAAGAATAATGAAAGAGTCATTTTTGAAGATAAACATTCAGGCAAAAAGGGAAGCTGAAAACAAACTTTACTTTGTAACTCTAAATATACTTTACTCATTTCAACAAAGTACTGTAAACAATATGCATGTTGGGAGAATTTCATAGGTGGTATCATGCTATTCAAGCAGTGCCTCTGTATTATATGAGTCATTCCATAACTGTATTTTTACGTTAATCTAAACTCACCATTGTGGAATGTTCTTGTTTTATGGAAAGAGATTGCCAAATCAAACTATTTTCTTCCATTATTTCTATAATTAGCTAAATTATTATTAAAAAAAATGCTTTATTTCTTTACTTCTCATACCAAACTCCATTGTGATTTCTCTCTGTTTGTTGTTGCCCACAAACAGTTTAGATAGTGCAGTGGAAAACACTTAAACAATGCAACAGTGTATGGGTGTCCACAGCTTTCATGGAAATACAGAGTGTTGGGTAGTGGGTTATAAAATTTAGACACATTCAACAGAAAAAATCACAAAATTACATAAAATTGTTTCTGATATTTCAATAGACTATTCCCAGGTTTAAGCAATTAATACTTAACTTTACAGATTAAACTGTTTTGAGAAAGGTAGCTTTCAAAGACTGCAGAGGAAAATCAAATTAAAAAAAGTTAAAGAGTATTATTCGTTACATTCTCTGATGCACAGAGTAATCCCCATCATAATAAATCCTGGATTTGGAAATATGGTATCACAGGAGATGGACAGACTTTGCGGATGTTGATTGTTTACCTAGACGGGACGTCACTCTGAAGGAGATTGGAAGGGCAGACTTTCTGACTGGATGGGAACAGGAATCCTTACCCAGCAGAGAGGTCAATACATTGGAAGAACTACAGCATGTAGGGCTTTGGGTCCTCTTTGGATACCCACAGGGCATGATGGAAGTAGGAGTTCTGGAGCACAGCCCTACTGAGTTCTGTGGGTTCCCCTAGACACTGCTGCGCGAAGATATAGTCCCTAATTTATGGGACTTCCGTCTGACCCAGAGGTGCATCCGATGGACTGTGTACTAGCCCCGGCAGTACTCCCTGGACAAAGATAAAAGGACCCACTTTGAGTCCCATGGTGTCAGCATTGGGAGGCAGAGGATGAAGCTCTTAGGATGAATGGCAGGAGAGAGGAAGAATTGAGTATTAACAGTGTCTTTGATTCTGTGGCTGTGCGTACCTGTCTATCAAGTCTGTGAGTAATATAAAGGACATTATTTGAACCTGTGGTTGTAAGGAGTTTGAGTTTGCCTGGGGTTTGGAGCTTGGTGGTGGTCCCTACTGGTTACAATGGTAACTAGATCAATCTGCCAGAGACAGGTAGGAAATGAACACTGAAATGGAAGGAAGCAATAACTGCCGAGATGTACATTGACCGTAAGGCAGTTCATTTCAAATCTTATAACATATTGCAGGTGCTGTTTTATTTATTAAACTGGCAATGTTAACTAACGTTGTGAATGAAAATTTTATTGGTGTGTTGTCTTGATTGGAGCAAGATGTCAGTGCCTTAAAACAGAGATATTTGCTCAAGTATTATCTGCCTTATAATAATATTAAAGTAGATTGCAAATTATTAGTATAAATAGTTCAAGAAGAGCTTGAAAAAATACTTTTCTAAGTTATGGTTTGTTTTTCAAAATAAAATTTCCAATAGTAGCATTTTCATACCCAATGGTTTGTTCTCGTACATACTATTTCTACTACTGTTCTGTAAGTGTGCAAACCTCCTGTCACCGAGGATTTAAAAACCTCTGAGATGCACAGTGATTTAAATGTAACAAACAGGCACCTTGCTATAGGTAACCCCACAATAATGTGCCTCTTTCTCGCGGAGTTTCCAAACAAAAAGCCTGATTCCTTTCACTCTTTGTTTAAGTCAGGTGAAGAGACGCGACAAACTGCAAACTGTGGCCATTAAGTGCTATCTTGGCACATGCTTGGTGTTTAAGTGATGGCAATACAAAAGAGAGTAAATAGAGGAGGTGGAAAGCAGGGTCAGCACAGATAGTGTCAGGGCGGAGTCCATGTTTGAGGAGGTTAGATGGAGGGCAAACACTAGTGAACCACTGGCATGAGCACAAGTTGTGTGAGGGGAGAGATCAGAGGACAAAAGAATGGCTGAAAAAAATAAGAGGAGCAACAGGGAGAGAAATGTCTCCGTCACGTAGGCAGAAAAAATAAATAGAGTATCACAAAGTCAATGGGACAGTAGATAATAGAAACTGCTTGTACCAGTCTTTTCATCTGATGAGAAATGTAGATATGAGAAAATAAGAAGAAAGTAAATAGAAAGTTTGTATCAAAATAAAGTCAGCACAAGGTGACTCTTCACCAGCACACTGAGTATAAATTTTATAGTAAAAGAATACAGTAGGTTAACTCTGACTTTGTCAAAGAATGTTCTGGGTTAGCAATTTTGGTTAGTCTGTGACTTCTACATTCATGTATAACAAAAATTCCAAAGCTGAAAGCATGGTGCTGTCCATCTTATAAAGAAACATTTTTTTTGGTTTTGAGAGTCACACTACTGGCAACAGTTAGACAATTAGCTATTTGTGGACCAATGAAAATAAAAATAAACTTGATAACAAAATATTATAGACTGAGAACCAGTATCAGCCTCCATAAAAACAAAATGTCATAGCAAACTTCTCCTTGGACCAATCACCTCCGTAAATTAATGGTGATCTTAAACAGGAGATCTTACTTCAGATTTCCAAAGTGAAACCTACTACATGTCTTTTAGGTCCAAATTCTAATTATTTTTTAATTATTATTATTTCTTTTTGCAGCAGTTACCCAGTCAATATTGGAAATATTTAATAAATCATGCTTAAACATCACTGTTCCTGATTTCTTCAAAGAAGCCAGTTATGGATTAAATCAGATTCAAATATTCTTAAAAATTATAGATACATTTCTGATTTTCCATGCTTTAGAGAAAATGATATCCAAACAACCTAGATCTTAACCTTATCTTAAAAGGATAGCATTTATGAGAAATGTCTAGCCTTTGCTGTGGTCACATTAAAGAAATAGATTTACCTCTGATATAAATGATATTCTAATCTCCTCTGATGAAGAGCATACTAAATAACCTTTTAAAGTTAAGTGCTGCTTCTTCAGCTTACAGATTTAGCTGGCTTATAAGGCCCCGTTTTTAATTGGTTAACTTCATACTTATCACACTGTTTTCACTATGTGAAGGATTCTGACGTTAAAGGCTTCCTATTCTTGAACACTGTGCTCCTCAAGGTTCAGTGCTGAGACCAGTTCTCTTTTGTCCATACATGTTACCTTTAAAAGATTTAATTTCAAAACACAATATTAACTTTCCCTGCGGTGGGTTGGCACCCTGCTCGGGATTGGTTCCTGCCTTGTGCCCTGTGTTGGCTGGGATTGGCTCCAGTAGATCCCCGTGACCCTGTGTTCGGATTCAGCGGGTTAGAAAATGGATGGATGGATGAATATTAACTTTCCTTCATAGGTTGATGGCACTCAGCTATATGTATCACTAGGCACAAATTCTACTTCTTTAAATTCATTAATCAGTTGCTTTACTAATGTAGACCAGTGGAAAATTGAGAGGTGTTTGTGTTTACATTCAGTAATGTTCTTCAGGCCATACTAAATAGTCTTAACTTAAAAAGCCTGAATCATAGTTTAACTGAATCTGTCTAAAATGTAGGTGATGTCTTTGTCTATGAATTACCAATCAGTCATCATATTTCAACGCTTTCTGAAACCTATTTTTTTTTTAGAAATATAGCAAAACACAAACACAGTTTCTTAGCAGCAGGTTCGTGTAAAGCCAATTCATTTGTCTCAAGCAGAACTGACTCTTGTAGTGTTTTATGGTCAGATTACTTGAATTGTTCGTTTTAGTAACTAAAAGTAAGACGGATAACTTCAATTCTTGAATCATTTAATTGGCTTCCAGTGAAATTTAGAGACAATATTAAAATCACTCTTCTTATTTAAAGTTGTGAATGATTTACTGTCCCATTACAATGCAGAACTCATTAGTGCTTACACTCCAGGTTGTATGTTACAACATTAAGATATTCTTATTTAATATTCCACGGGTAACATTAAACTCTCGTAGAAGGGAAAGCATTTAGTTGTGGGGCTCCCAAGCACCAGAATGATCTACCTACCATATTACAGAGGCCCCAATGATTTCAGCGTTTAAATCAGAGGTGGTGAGTCACTATTTTAGCACAGCATACTCATTTTACAGCTGCTGCTGAGGTTGTTAATCTGGGTGAATTTTCAATTAACAAATAATGTAACAAGTACATCTCCAAAGACCAGCTTGCTAGGTTTGTTGGTGATTCAAAATTAGCCTTGTGTGAGTTTGATTGTGGGTGTATACTTGAATAGACTCTGAGATGGACTAACGTCCAGTCCATGGCCAGTTCCTATGTTCCTGTACCCAGGGCCGGCACCACCATTAATTAATTTAGTATTCACTTAGGGTGCAGATCATGTGCGTGTGGTCCAGAGGGGAAGAAACCCAGCCGCACAGGTTAGCAATTCATTTCATTTAAAAAAAGAATGTTATGTCATGTTGTGTTTTTGACTTGCCAGTTACTAATTTGTTTCCATTTTGTCTATTCTTGGTGACTATGGTAGAATATGGTCTGCCTTGTAGTGCATGTATCATCCCAAGAGATATACATGTTTTCTGACATTCTGTCCAAATGATATTCTCAACATTTTCTTACAGAATGATTCTTTCTTAAATGGTTGTTATTTAAGATAGTTGAAACTTAGACTCAAAACCACCCTGTACTGTATATATGCATATAGTATTCAGAATCTCAAACAATTCTCTATTTTTAGTTAATAACAAATGTTACAGTGAAATTTTTATTTCAAAGCACTGATATTTAAACTTTTGTTTTCTAATATGACATTGTTTAACATTACAAGAAATCTTAATCTTTACAGTAAGTGCTCTGTGTTTATACAGGTTAATAGCAATTGTCATACAGTTTGTCTTTACCAAATTAATCACTTACAATAACTACCCCATTTTCAGGATAACAGCCCCAGAGTTAAGGACTCGTTATTCAGGTTGTGAAACTGAAGGGTAGCTGTGAAAATGAAGTCTAAAGAACATTTCAAAAATGTTACAGATAACAGATGCAAATGCATAAATTAGGAAAAAGGTATAAAATAGTATCCAAGTGTTTGGATGCCCCAGAGGATACTGTTGGTTCAATTATACAATGGTGGAAGCTAATCATACGATTCAAATGCTTCCTAGAAAAGGTTGCCTCTCAATATCTTCTGGGCAAACAACAAGCCTCGAGAAGAAAACCACAGAGAGGCCAACAATCTCTTTGAAAACAACAACAGAATTCAGCAGATGAAACTGGAGTAAAGGTGCATCAGTCTACTACATGAAGAGCTCTGTGTAACACTGGCCTGTTTAGGAGTGAGGAACAAAATACAATGTAACTCAAGAAGAGCTTTGTAAAAGTATCAAAGCATCACAGTGACCCAGTTGTGATGTGGGAAATGGTTTTGTGGTCAACTAAAACTAAAATAGAGCTTATGGCCAACCTTCAAAAAGTTCATATGTAAAACTGTCAACATGCCTCCAAAAACACCATAGCTATAGTGAAGTATGGTGGTGGTAACAATATGTTGTTGAGCTGCTTTAAATCATCCGGGAATGCAAATCTGGATTAAACAGAAGGAGAGTGGAAACAAATACAGGCAGTCACCGGGTTACGTACAAGATAGAGACTGTAGGTTTGTACTTAAGTTGAATTTGTATGTAAGTCGGAACAGGTACATTATTTTAATAAATGCTATTGTTGACCAACTGTAACCAAGTGCTCTGCCAATGAATGATGGAGTTTCACCTCTCTCTGACCTTTTAATTATTTCTACTTTATTTTCAATGGCAATGATTTTTCTCTTCTTCACTGTATCACTAGCACTTGCATCAGATTTGTGTTTCAGAGACATTCTTGAAGGGTGAAGACAAAAGGTTAAGATGAGCTCTTCTGCACAGCACTGTACACGTTATCACAGCAGGAAGGCACCCATCAACACGTCTGATATACTGACAAGAGACAACTTCCTGCTATGTGCGTAACAGTATAAGCAGGCTTGCTATTGAGAATAAATGGGGGCGGCATCACCAGCCCACCTCACAGTCACCTCCACTACAGTATGCTGCCTGCATTGTCCACCCACCGAGAACGAACACGGTGCGGCCAAAGGCGGGTAGTGAATCGCCCAACTCCAATTCAACAAGCAGCCATCTGCGGCACACTACAATGCTACCCCTGCCACCCCATTCAGCCACAACCGGGTCACCACTTGCAGCATTACCAGCCGTGTGTGCTGGGCGGGCAATGAAACGCCCCCCTCCGCTCCATTCAGCCTGCGTCCAGTCAGAAGCAGTAGCTGCGGTGGCGTAGTGGGCGGGCAGTGAACCATCGTCCTGCATACGAGCGATAGCTGTGGCACCAGTGACTATGGACCACGGGTCATCACTTGCTGCCGGGAGCTGCCCGATGGACACTACACTGTGCGAGCAGCGAAATTGCCCCCCTCCAGCCATCGCTTGCAGCATCCCCAGGCCGAAGATGATGGAGCGGCAGTTACTGAGGCGCATGTGTCGCAGCTGCGTCTTCATTCGTAAGTCGTAGGTCGGAATGTTCGTAACCTGGGGACTACCTGTACTGTAAACCTGATTTATTCTGCTAGAAAAATGAGGTTTGGACATATTATATTTTTTAGCCAGATAATGATCCTAAACACATGCCCAAAGTAACCTTATAGGGGAATGACAATCATACAAAGGACCAGTCAAAGCCCTAATTTCTATCTGATCAAGAATCTTTGGCACTGTCTGAAAGGTGCGGTGCACAAATGTCATTCTACCAACCTGAACAATTTGGAGCAAATCTGTCTGCACCATTCATCTAAAATCACTCCCTAATGGTGTAGAAAGTTGGAACATATTTACCCCAGAAAATTAAACCTGTTATTGATGAAAGTAAATTGCGGGGATTGAATACTTATGATGACGGTATATTTCTTTCTTTTTTAAGATTTTTATATTTATAAATTTATATTTCAACATTATGTTTTGTATTTGTCACACTAATAAACTGTAAAATTAAATCATGTGCTAAACTCATAAGCTGAAGTGTCTGAAAAAACTGAATTGAATTTAATAATTAATAATTCCTCTTCCAGCTATTAGACTAGCTTTGTTTCAATCGTATATTGGATTGTAAGTCTTTTAAATAAATAGTTTGCATAATAAATGTGTTTATTTTAATGGGCTACCATTCTTGCCTTGCACCTAATGCTGCTGGGATAGGCTCCAGCATCCATAATTGGAAGGATGGAAAAATACTGTACTTTCTATGCAAAAGGAATATTTACTAAAAGGTTGTATGAATATACAACCTAATGAGAAAACACGACTTTGCTGTTGATTGTGATAGATGGTCCACAAAAGAAAGATTAACTTAGCAACTAATTCTAAAGATAAAACATGTAGTGAATTATGTGTTCAGCCACGTTTAAAGGTGCCAAGCAGAATGTGCTGAAAGAAAGGGAGAATAGGTGAGCTATAGTTAGTCCCATATGTAGAATTTTAAAATAAACTGTTCCCACCTAGTCATCCAAAAAGTGACATTATCAGAATCCCGCAAATGCCAAAAAGGGATTCTGCTCTGTTGGGCCCTTGAGCAAGGCCCTTAACCTGCAATTGCTGAGCGCTTTGAGTAGTGAGAAAAGCGCTATATAAATACAAAGAATTATTATTATTAAGACTTGAAATAAATATTGATCAGTAGATAAGACATATCAGCTTTCTTTGTCAAGGTGGCTTCCTGTGATATGGAACCCCAATATCAGTCCTGAACAAGCAGGAAGCACCTCACCATTTTAAGAAGAGGGAACATCACACCAGAAAACCAGCTTCTGGCACAACAACTTGCTTAAATGCCCAACCCTACTTTTTAATCAAATGAGAATATTTAATTTGGAGTGCTCTGAGGCATGGCCTATCAAGAGAACTAAATGAATCACGCTTTCTAAATAAAGATGCCTTACTGATTGGAAATGTTTAAAGTAATGTTGATTATCTTTTCCGTCAGTCTTAAGTGTTAACGGACTTGACTTCATTAATCTTCTATATAAAAAGGAACACCACTGTTAATATTTAACCATCTTTTTTTAGAGGCCAGTCCCCTCTGAGGTTTACTAGTCAGTCAGTTGGTCTACAAATACAGAACAAAAAGATAATAAGTCTGTTTGTCTACTTGGCAAGTTTGCATACTCTGTAGCCATGAATACAGGAAGAGAAGCCTGAACTTGGCTTCTTTAGAATTTTTTGCTATACATGTCACAGATGGACATCACCATCCCTATGATAATATTTGGAACACCTCTCACACTGAAAAGACTTCCTTGTGATTTCTATCTGCTTTCTCCTGTTCTGAGTACAATATGCATTATATGAATTATAAACCCAAAAAACGAACTCATTTTAATTAATTTTCAAACCTTAAAAGGTGTAAAATGATACATGAATTGTGGTAGCAATCCTAAATAGAGCACTGTAGTTCTGAACTGGAATACAGATACAACTATTTTACATCAATTCTGTACATCAACAGCACAATTTGAACCAGTTCCATGATACTTTTCCCTCTAAAGTTACCAAGGTAGACCCATCCTTGTGTGTCATCTGCTTGTACACCAGATGAGTGTACACACTGACAATGTTCCTGAGTCCTAAGCACAGCAGCTTATTCACAACATTTATGACTAGACGTCTATCAGTTGACTATTTAACTATTTAGATGGGAAGTGGCCCTGGAGACCCATCATATTTTTTATTCTCTAGCACATATTTTTCTGTATCTAAATTCTGTACAGGTCCATGAGTAATGACTTGATTTATTCTAGATTTTCTAAAATTCAGCTTATTTAATAATATATGCAAACTTAACCAGCTTAATATTTATATTCTTATTAAGAGCGTTTTTTATATTTAAAAACTCCAAAAGAGACCCAGCACAGATCTGTACCTAATTCTGAAAAGATTTCATGCACCATCACCCTTTGCTTCCAGCATTTAGGCCAGTTTATTACCCATCTACACACTTTGTGCTGAGCTACCACCTCTTTTATATCTCTCATGTTGGATCTACCAAAAGCTTTATTAAAATCAAGATAAATAATCATTTTTGCACCTCCCTGATCACATGCTTCCATAGAATTCCAGCATACCTCCTCTGTCTACACCCGTGCTGACTGATCACTAGTAACTCTGCTCTTGCCACATGATGTTAGATCTCTCCTTAATACTTAGTTTGATTAATTTACTATGGATGAATGTTAAGCTTACTGGCCTGTGATATTTGGATCAAACAGACCAAATTTTTATACAGTTGCTATGTTCTAAACTGTAGGAATTCTCAAAATGTGCAATGTTCTTTTAAAACTATGTGCCAGTGGTTTATACAGTATAAATTGACTTCTTCACATGTGAAAACCTCTGAAAATTTAAACTTAGATTATCCGCTGTATATATTAGGTCATCCTTACTGTTCCTAATGTACTTTAACTCCTCACAGAACATCCCTTTCCTTTTTAAATACTGTAAGAATCTCTTTGGATCATCTTATGCCTTTTCACAACATTCCTCTCTGTCATTTAGCATTCCCTAATACCCTTTGTAAGTATTGCTCTGATACACTTGCAAGCTGTACAGTTTTCTCCAGAATCGGCTGTCTTGTACCCATTATGCAGATCTTTCTTTCTCTAACTGCTCTCTTTATATTCATTGCAGAGTTCTTTTTAACTTCTTACTGCTTCCAGATTTCTGGATGAACTTGGTCTGCATTAGTATTAAATGCTTTTTAAACCTGCTCTACTGCTCCCCACATATCTTGACACTATGTTACATCTTTTTTGCTGGTGCGTTCTTTATGTTTTTACTAAGCATAGAATGAGTTGTTCTTAAAATTAACAACAAGCTTGTATAGCTTACAGAAACAAAATACTCAGCAGATCCCATAGGTTATTTTCTGAGCATGGCACTAGAAATAAAGTTATATACTGTAGCTCTGAAGTCAGAAAAGCAACTTGACCAACTTGTATTAAAGAATATTTTGCGGCCAACAGTAATTATAGGTTTCAGGGCCTCTAGTACAAGGCTGAATGGTTAATGGGACTCCTTTCACTCCGGCAAAAGTCAGTGCATTATCCATCCAGATCATACCTCTTCTAACAGCGCATAATTCTTTCAAGTCCCTGAGCTGACATGAAGGTTATGATATGATCTTCTCCAAGCAGCCGGCAGGGGGTTAAAGAGGAGTCCTGATTGAAATAGGCTGCTGGGATGTGAATGTTATATTATGTTATGATAAAGGGAGTGTAATGGTTTTTAAATAGATGATTTGAGTTGTGTTACATTCATGGCAGAGCAGCTATAAGAGGGTGAATGGATGTGGCCTCCAGCTAAGCATCTGCTAGATTGAGCTGTCTGTCTCAGTGAAATGAATCTCGCTTAACACCTTCCGCTTGCTAGAGCCGTGGGGTAGGCAAAGACCCACTTCTACCTGAAAATTGCTCCTTGAAAATGACATGGAACAAAATAAACCATAGCCATGGGTAAGGGCTAGGAGTAGAATAGAGAAAGGCAAGATTTAGCAAACTTTTAAATGTTTATACTGCTTGTTGTTTAGATACATCATCAAAATCCATGTAGTGGTTTATAAACCGAATTCATCTTCCCAAAATATACTAGTAAAAATATGTTTTTCACACCATTCCAATCAAATTCATACTCAAAAAATAGCATGCAGTAAATGAAAAATGTAAAATTTCTGAATGCTCACAATAGTACACCACATTCATAGGCAAACAAAAAATAATAGCTATTTGCAAAAAAATAAAAAATAATTAATTTCAGTGTGTAGTAAATCATTGAATAATTATATTATTTGCACAAACTTAAACTAACACTGCACTCTACAACATTACCTACTTGAAAATTACAGTACACATAAATCTACAAAGCATTTTAAATTATTACAAACTTACAATCAGATAGAACTGGGTGGCATTCTAACAAACTTATGTAAAGGCAGACATTAAGAACATGTTTATTAGTAAAAACTAATAGGAAGGTCTGGTTATCTGTACATGAAGCAACAAAACCAGACTCATTTAATTTATTAATACCGAAGGCTCATTTTTCAGAACTGTTTTTGTTTGAGCTCAGCCACGGTTGGACAACATTTTCACAATTTTATCCTCTGGGGAAACAGTGAACCATGCTGACAAGCAGCTGACTGTGGCGTATATCTAAGGGCAACTGTTTTTAAAATTTCATTTAATCAGAAATTTTGAGAACAACAGCTGATAAGCCTTCTTTGCATGTCTTCACTTCAGTGACATGATTGGAATGGAAATTTTGCCTTTGCGACATTCTTTCCT
The DNA here is from genome assembly GCF_900747795.2 of Erpetoichthys calabaricus. NCBI lineage: Eukaryota > Metazoa > Chordata > Cladistia > Polypteriformes > Polypteridae > Erpetoichthys > Erpetoichthys calabaricus. Next base: position 126,195,372 of record NC_041401.2, read on the forward strand.
GAGATTGTTAGATGTGTTGGCTACTTATGAGTATTATGTCTTAACTGTTGTACAAGAAAACATCATCTCAGTGAGGCTAATTGAACCTTAAGAACTGCAGGTAAAATAGGACTTGGGCAATATATCAGATAAATATTATGGAAAAACAAGACTGAGAGAAATGTCAGTGGTCTATTTGGGTGAAAAATGAGACCAGTATCATTTATTAATAATGTGTAGAAGCAGAAAGAAACTGGAAGAGCTGAATTTTGTAAAGGGGGAGGGGGTTATTGCAGAATTTGTGACAATGAGTCTAAAGGTCATGAGGAATAGCTGCAAATCCAAGAAGAATTACACGGTGTTTTTTTTTGTTTGAGATAACTAACTGTAAAATGCATTCATGTTTAAAACCAACAAGGTGTAACGATTCATTCTCACTTACCTCCCAATTAAAACCAGCTTCTTTCATCAAGCTACTCTGCATTCCAGTGTAAGGTCCAAATTTTTCTCCAATTCGAATTGGTTTTTTGGTCCATATCCCTAATCCAGCTCCAGGGATGGAGGACTCACGGAGCTCTAGGTCTGAGGGAATAGGAATGTCCTCGGGAATGTAGACAGGTGCCTCATATGGAGAAGCCTCCTTAGGTGTGAAATCCTCACTGTTGTGGAGGGGAGAGGGTGGTCCCACCGGTATTGGAGACATGATGCTATCTTCTGTTTCTTCCTCTGCACTTTCCCCAGCGTGCAGCTCAGGGTCCATCTCAAACATGTTGTTATCTACCGCCTCATTGTCACCTAATGGGGAGATTAGTGAGGAGCAGATTTTAGAAAAGTGATTAACATTGGACAATTTTACCACATTAGTGTAGCCAAATGGGAGCCAACATGGTGACCATATATTGGAATAAATACTTAAAATATGTTAATAAAAAAACAGAAATAAGTATATAAATATTTGGGACAGTTGATAACTAGATTTGAAGCCAAATATGAAAAACATATTTCAGAAATTGTGTGTGTTTGCACAGAGTAGCCATTGGGCTCCAGGTACCATGTGCGTGCAATGCTGTGCTTTACCATTTGCCCAAAAGACGAGATAAAGCTAACCATACTTTAACCTAAATGCTCTTTTACTCTGTAACTGCAGGACTTCCACTGTGAATTTTACAGTTTTTGAATAAAATCACCATGCCCTTTTGCAAATGCATGACCATAAAATCACTGCTGCAATAATCTGCAACTCCAGAAAAAAAAACAACATAGTGGTGCTTTACCTACTTTGGCACTGTTTACATCTAAGAATGACCTGGTACAAAGACAATCATCTGACTCCATTCTTTGGTGTATGAAAGTTCTATAAGAGTCACATAGCACTGAAAAAGCCAAATATAATATGTTAAGACCTTGCACAAACATGACTAAATAAATTTATCAACACATAGCTTTATCTATTTCAGTCTTTAGGAAATATTACGTCTACAAGAATCCTAATTTAAAGCAAAGCCACAACCTCCCTCCAACTCACTGAGTGGTGCAGATGGCTCTGGTGTCAGTAAACAGACGGCCTCAACGTAATTTGTAAATGCACCACTGCAGTTTGCTATCCAAACACAGGCTCTGCAATCAGAACTAACTAGGCCGCAATTACAGAAGGAGTGGTTCCAATCAGCAACGCAGCCGGCCGCCAACCCCTGCCAAGAACACAACTTTTTATGAGCAGAAAAATGTTTTCCTTCACATTGAAGCTCATTTACTTGTAAAGAGGGGGTGGACGTAATTTAAAAAAAAAAGTCCTTTACTGTCATAATTATTTGGAACATTACTGGTCAGTCAGGAATCGGAACCTACATGGCCTTGACTACAAATTAGCTTTGCCTCTGGGGCTTCAGAATAGATTTGCACAAGTAAATGATTGCGCAGTATAGCACATTCCTAATAATTATGGATGTTCTGCAACTGTGAAAGCAAAAAGAAAGTGAAATGCTATTGTCAGACCCAGCTAAGGTCACAGAGGGCAGATGAGGACCTACGTATGCCTTTAACACACAATATCATACAAGAAGAACACAAAAATATATACGGTAAGTATATATAATAATAATAATAATAAATAATATATTTTTGATAGAAACTGAAACCTTTCTTTATCAAAAGAAATGATGTACAAATATAGTCAATAAATTTCTTGTGTTTCAAATTAGATTATATTAGATTATTTATTTATAAAAGCACATTTAAAACAACAGAGGTTGCGCCAAAGTGCTGTAAAATAAAGCATTAAAATAAACACAATACAAACAACCATGCAAAAGCAGATTAATAAAATAACCAATTGTAACATCCACCACATTCCCATCATACACAATGAAAGACAGAAGAAAACAAGTAGGTCTTAAGCCGACTTTTAAAAACTTCGATCGAGGATGAAGACGTAATGTGTAGAGGCAAGTCATTCCAATGCCTAGGAGCAACAACTGAAAAAGCTCTGTCTCCCCTAGACTTCAGCCGAGATCTTGGCACTACAAGGAGCAGTCATCCAGATGACCTCAGTGCTCTTGGTGGCACATAGGGGTCACAGATATATTTTGGAGTGAGACCATGCAAGGCTTTAAAAACAAACAACAAGATTTTAAAATTAATGCGACACTTCACTGGTAGCCAGTGGAGAGAGGCTAAAATGGGGCAGATGTGAGCCCTTTTTCTTGACCCAATAAAAAATCTAGCTGCCACGTTCTGAACCACCTGAAGGCGTGACAGAGCAGATTTTGACAGACCCACATATAAGGAATTACAATAATCTAGTTGAGATGTAATAAAGGCATGAATGACTATTTCCAAGTCCTTCTGTGATAGAAAGGATTTTAGTTTAGAAATTTGCCTCAGTTGGTAAAAACTGGACATTACTACCATGGAGATTTGTTTTTCAAAACTTAGTGATGACTCAAAGATGACACCTAGGTTTCTGACATCATTATGAATCATTGCTGCCAAAGGTCCTAAGTGCATGCCGATTTCAAATGCAGATGTGGTAGGACCAAAAATAATGACTTCTGTTTTATTTTCTTTTAATTGCAAGAAATTTTGTGCCATCCAATATTTAATATCCTCAAAGCATTTCAACAGCTTTTTTACAGATGAAGTGATGTCAGAACTTTGAGGTACAGCTGAGTATCATCAGCATAACAATGATATGCGACATCATGTTTGTAAAAGATGGCCCTCAAGGGGAGCAGATAAAGGGAAAATAGAAGGGGAACCAGGAGAGAACTTTGAGGGACGCCTTGTGTGAGAGGAGCTGACTGTTGGCCTTAATACTTGAAATGACTGAGTTTATTATTCATATATGATTGCAAAGCTTCATTTTCAGCAGCCATTCATTCAGTGTATTATTGTTAAACTCCCCTAACTTATCCTTAATGAATTATGTAAAATACAAATTGGTTATTAGAGAAACCTTTGTATGGCTGAAAGCCGTTATTCTGTTCACTTGTGTTGCAAAGTACTGGTTCAAAAATGTCCAAAATGAAACAGCTTACTCAAGAAACACACCAATCAATTGTTTTTTAATTTGCTTTCTCGTGTATGAAATATAGGGAAAGTATTGTAATCGTCCAAAAATTTGGCCTCGAGATTTTGATGAATCTCGACACTTTAGACCTCCCTGAGTCTGAAAATACCATTTTTGGAATTATGTCTGTGTGTGTGTGCGTATGTGTGTCAGTGTGCATGTGTGTGTGTAAACACAATAACTTGAGTACACTTTCAGTCAGGTCAACCTAATTTTGCATACAAGTATTAGGTACAAAACATAGATTTCTATCAACTTTTGAGCTATTTCTGCTAGCCGGAAGTGGTACTTTTTTATTCATTCATGCAGCTGCAGAGTCCTATTTATTCAACTTTACTTTTATAATAATTGTTCAATATATTATCAATTTAATTTGATTTATTGTTGCTGGTTCTTTAATGTACATAATATAAAAATATAATTAATTTCTTGTGGTTTACTCCTCAAATATCCATCCCCATATCTGAGTATACGAGAAAGTGTAGATTTTTTTTTTACAGAATTAAGGTTACTGCGTGAGAATAAGAAACTGAAGATTTCATACAAAGGTGTCTAAAGCTGTCTTGAGAGAAGAGGAAGAACTGATTCTTACCAGGATAAAAGAAGAAGGGGAAGCACAAGGTGAATGTTGAAGTCCATGGATGCTAAAATAGGGGCCAAAACTCCCTTTCCATCACCTTTAACTGAGGAAACAGTCCCCCCAAACAGTTATAAAAGTCTGTAACTATTTACTGTGAATTTCTATAGAGCACAATTCATAGTGAAATAAGCTATTCATCAGGTCTTACAGAGCTTCACATTTTGATTACAATGGAAAGGTGAAATTAATATAGCAATTAATGCAATTTTAGGATCATTTGTGTTGCAACTTTTTTGTTATTTTGCTAATTCTTACTGTATCTACAATAATATAAAGCATCTCTAGAAAATCAGTGTGTACCGTCAGTTTATAGTAGCAACTAGTTTAAGGCATGCTTTTAATTGTAAAAGATTCAAGACCAGAAAGAAAGCAAGTCAGATTTTAATACTGGTACATATTATTCTTAGACTTCTTTGTGAAGAAACAATATCATTTAACCTATAAAAGGAGTAAATGTGTACACAAACTTAAAGTGCTGCCTTAATTGTTTTATCATTTTGAATTTCAAGGACTGTGACCTTATCTTTGTGGAGGATTATGTACGCTTTAATATTATTTAGCACTATGCTGTGTGTAGTTATGAGCTTCTGATAGGGTTAATCATGGAAAACTGGTCAATGAAGTAGTATGACTTCTGACAGATTTGATTAAACCAAACAGACTCTCGCCTGTAAACAGAGATACAGTGATAAATTTCTGGAGTTAAGAGTCGCAGAAATGGAAACTTTGTTGCTTGCATATATGCATCAAATAACTATTCAGAGCACTTAGACACTTTAGAGACTATATAGTCAATGCTTGAAAGGGCACCATGTTCTAGTTCTGTAGTCCTTATAGGAGACTTCAACACATATGCAAGGAATGAAAGAGATATCAGGAGGGGCATGATTGGGAAGAACAGCCTCAACTAGTGGAGTGAGTTATTATTAGATTTTGGTACTAGGTATAGATTGTCCAGTATAAACTCCAATTTGAACACAATAATACCTTATACCAGAGTACTTTGTGCCAGAGATCAATCACAAATTACGTACCTTCTTTCTAATTCACTGATTTGAGGCCAATTAAAAAGAGGTGCTAAGCTGTTAACTGATCACTATATGGTATTCACCTGTTTCAGATACATGGCACATCCACAGAATGGACCTGCAAGTACCAAAAGTCTTGTACAGATATGTTAGGAATGACTAATTTATAATTCTGTTCAGGATAAGTTCAGCTCTCACCTCCAGAAGAGATTTTCTCTCCATCTCGGGAGACATGGAGTGTGAATGCATCCTAGTCACCCTGTTCAACCTCAGTAGTGAAGGCAGATGCAAAGTGGTGTGACCATAAGGTGGTTGGTACCTGTCATGGAGGGGACCCTAGGACCTATTGGCAGACGCCAGAGCTAAGATAAATTAGCAAGTTGAAAGGAAGACATGAAGTAATTGCTGGCAGGACTTAATTTAGATTTGACTAAGTGGTACTAGCGTGCCAAAAAGCTTCCCGAAGCAAAAGCTTGTGGTGTGTGCAGTCTGGTGTGGCCATGGATAGAATGGGACCTTACCAGACTGTTCTCAGAAGAGGAGGTGAAACATTGGCTTTGACTTGAATTGTTAGTGAGAGGTGAAAAGAGTGTTTTGAAAAACAGCTAAACCTAAAGAGTATGTAATCATTTGATGAGGCAGTGCTAGAAATACAGGTCAATGCTGCATCCATCTCCATGACTGAGGCTGTTACAGTGACTAAAACGCACTGTAGTGCCAAGGTTGGTGGATTAAATCTGACTGTAAATGTTGAAAGTATTGGATATTGTGTGGGTGTTTTGGTTAGCACGTCCTTTTAATGTTGCATGGAAGAAAAGGAAAGTACTTTGGGACTTGCAAACTGGAGTAGTTCCCTATTTTAAAATAAAGGAGAAGTGTAAGTGGTCCAGTTACCAAGGATCACACTCATCTTTAGCAACCCTGGCAAAGATCATGCTAGGGAACTGAAAGAAAGTCTGATAGTCGAACTTCTAATCCAAGACGTGGACCAGTGGACCAACTGTTTATCCTTATACAAATATTTGATGAGTTATTGAAATCTACCAGTTCTGTCTGCATGTCCTTTGTAGGCCAAGAAAAACCTTAAAACCATATACCCATAGTACCTTGTGTAATGTACTTCAGTGGTATGGGGTTCTGGGGTATTTCTCATATGCAATTTATTCCTTGTATTTTTGTGAAGTTAGGGTTAAGACATTTACATTCACTGTGGGTACTGGCCATTGGGTGAGTCTTGTGTCCTCTCCTCTCTTGTTTATGATGTTCATGTGCAGGATATCAAGGTGAGTCAATCCTTTATTTGGGAATCTAATGGCTTCATCTCTACTTTTTGCAGGTGCTGAAGTACTTTCATCCTCATCAGACTATGATATTTGGCGCAATGGAACACTTTATAGCTAAGTGTGATGCAGCTGGGATGAGAATGAGTACATTCAAGTCTGAGGTTATCGTTCTCTCCTTAAAAGAATACTTTGTTCCCTACAGGAGTTGGGTGAACAGCAGTCCTAAGTGGGGAGTTTAAGTAACTCAGATTCTTCTTCGCAAGTGTGGGTGAGATTGACCAATGCATCTGTCCAGCATTTTTGAGGACATTGTACTTGACCATTTTGGTGAAGTGGGGACTATTCAGACAAAGATTTTGATTTACTGGTCAATTTACATGCACATCCTTACCTAGGGTCACAAGGTCTGGGTAGTGACTGAAACAATAAAATCACCAGTACAAGCAGCCGAAATGAAGATCTTCAACTCACCTTCTGTAATAGGGTGAGGGGCCCAATTGTACAGCAACACCTCAGAGAAGAACCAGTGCCTCTCCAGTAGAGTTGGTCTGGGCATATAGAAAAGATTTCCCCTGCACATATCCATTGGATTTATACCCATCACAGACCATTAAGAAAAGCCACAGTGTCTGACCTTGGACATACTGGAGGGGAATATATCTGTTGACTGGCCTGGAACAATCTCAGAGTAGGCGATGGATGAAGTTATTTGTGGGTGGCTTGGTTTGTCCAGCTCAGGTTATTGCCACTGTGACGCTTTGGATAAGCAGAGTGTAAGTGTAAATGATATTTTAGGTAGCAAAAGCAAAACTGCATGTATATGCCTTTTGCACTAAAGCATTAGTTAGCTGTCATTTCAAATATTATGTATGGCAATTGTAGTCTCATTTTGACAATGAACGTAATACTAAACTTAGTTTCCAGAATCAGATTGGGAAATGTATGGCTACCTGAATAGCAGGACAGATATTTTGAAATACTTTAAAAAACAATAAAGTTATAGCAAAAGCAGTGTTAAATAGAAAAGGACAAGTAATCTGTAATTAAAAGATGGTATTTGTACATTCAGAATGCGATGTCTGATGTGAAAAAAATACAAAAAGGTACAAGTTTTCCACAGTGTATGCAATGTGCCGACAGAAACAATAAAGAAAAAGAATCATTGAGGAGAATGTCTGAGGCCACAAAAAGGAATAAAAAAATAACATCCTTTAAGAAAGGTTCTATTTGGGATCTCTGAGACTTGGAGCTCTCTCCCCATGGGGCACCTAAATGACAGTGAGCTGTTTGCTTTCCAAAAAAGTAGAAAAGTTAGACTTTCCGCTTCTTTTATTTAAAAACATTTTTATGCAGCCTCTATTTTCCCTGATTACATCAGAAGGGCGATCATTAATTCGCACCTTGGGGGTCCCCCCTTCACTTTTCGCAGTGCACAATGAGATGGTTGTTCTGCTTTGTTATTGCAGTGAGCACTGCCAGGAATTCAGTACAGGAACTCTATGGCATTGGATTTGGCTGATAAATTACAAATCTGCTCCTAAAAATGCCTGCACCCGGAAGAGGCTGTGCTTCCCACCTGCAGTAAAAATGGCCCATAAAGTGGAGCTGCTTTAGCTGACAATCAAAAAACAGCACATGCTTGCTCCATAATCTATTCTTTTTTTTTTTTTTTTACCTTTTTGATGAAAATATTTACAATTTGTTTGGTACGTTTGCTTTATTTAAATGAGAAAGGCATGGAGAGAAAAGCATAATAAACAAAACATTAATAAAATTGACTGCACACCCAACTGGAAAACATTGAAAAACCTTAAACATAAACTTAAAAAATATTGAACACAAAAAATCAAATCCACACTGACTGTACAATATATGGAGTATGCATACATTTCGCTTATCTATGTGGGACTGTGCAAATGAATGTGGCCTCTGAAGGACTGGCATCCTAATCCTGGTTGTTTCCTGCCTTGTGTTTATTGCTGCTGAGATTGGCTGCAGCCCCTTCTCAAAAAATATGGACAGATGAAGCTTAGGCTCTTAAAAATACTGTACAGTTTAAAGAAAAGCTGAGATAAGTTAGAAAACTAATATTAGCAGTGACACTACTCAACCACCCAGTGGCGTTAGCTCACTCAAAAGCAAATAAAAGGCAATTTAGGTACAGGCTTCTTGCGATGTTCCTGTCTGCACTGGTGAGGAAACTGGCTGAGAAATTATACAGTATGAGACACCGCTCCCCCCAGCTCAGTGTGCCTCGGTGGTCAGCCTCTTCATTATCATTCTGCTCATGTTATCCCGAGGGCTTGCAAAGGCCTGGCACAGACATTTATTAACACTGCAGATTAATAGCACCAAGGAAAGACATTTTCACAAACATGATAAATATTAATAATAATCAATAGCAACTTACATTTGCTAAATTGAGCTACAAACATCACCCAAGGGAGAAGTGCAGGAGCTCTTATACTATCAGTGTAAATGCAGAAAAACAGCACAGATGTGTGGGTGGGGGGAGAAAAGAAACAACAAAAAATAAAATAGAAAAAGTGAAATGGAAGCAAAGTACAAAAAAGGAAGGAGAGGGGGAAAAGACCATAAAAGGGTAGAATGATGAACTTTTACAGAGAAAAAAAATATTACAAACATAAGATACAGAAAATGGTGGTAATTTCTTCTTTTATTCCTGCTTTCCTGTCAGCCGTACCTGATTACCCAACAAAAGGGGTCTTAGCCCAAAATATCACAGTAAAACAATTCAAACGCAAATGTATGAACCTTCCAGAAACTAGAAACACTGTTTCTGAAGAGTTCGGATAACAAGATGAAATTGCGATCAGAGAATAAGAGATGGAAAAGAACAGGACAGAAGGAAAGACTTCCTCTCAATTTTCAACCCCCTTTCCTTAATTCTGATTTGTATAACAGTTTAGGCAAATGAAAAATTATTTTAGAATGTAGTATATGGATTGGAGGCATCATAGATGGAAAATGGTTAGTGGTGTTTGGAATTCCCATTCCGTGTGTCCCTTTCATATCCGAGTTTCCTCTGAAAATGTGATTTCCTCCAATATCTCAAAAATACACATATTAGGTCATTGGTTGATTCTATATTTTTGTTAACTTGTATGGCCAAAGCTGGATCATCCCATTGAAGGATGCCTCCTGCTTCACGCCTATGCTGCCAGTATGGGTGTAAGCCCCTGGTTACCCTGTCCTAGAAAATGCAGGTTTGAAAAATAAACGAATGACTTAATCAATCAATATGTAGTTCAGTTCCAACAGCACTATGGATAACTGTTCAATTTGTAATCCATCACACAGGCTATTCAGGCAATATAAGACATTGCGGTGGCATACGTTTTCACTTCTTTGCCACTCAAGTTACCACATCGAAACAACCTTGAAATGACTGATACTGTTATTACGTCTTACAATTCAACCCTGTAATTTTCATCTTGGGACAGGGAAGTATGACTCTCTAGGCTTTCCAAAAACTGACATGAAAACTTGTGATCTGGTGTCAGCTGTGGGCTCAAACCTGTTCTTTCACATCTTGCTTGAATTACTGTTGGATATACTGTGTTGACATGTCAAAACTTTGTTGATGGGGAGCCCAAAAACCATGCAAGCACCTGCAACAAAAAGAATCTAACTAACTAAAGTGCTTAATATTTTTATGCTTTTTGCATTTCAAAATCCAAGTCATGTGTATAGTGAATTGCTGTGGCCTACCAATTTTTATTAAGACTTGCACTGTGTGTGAAAAAGCCTCTTTGTTTTGAAAGAAATGTAACTTGGCCTTTCTACACCAATCCCTCCACCCACTTGTTCACCCACCCCTACTTATCCCAACGTTTTCATTCTTTGGTCTGCTCAACACAATTCCCATTTAAATGCCAACTGCCAAAGCTCTTCAACAGAAACATGGATGGCAGCTTCTTCAAGTCTTATAAAGAAATGCTCCAGAACTCCTTTGCCTTTGCAAGGCTTTGCACAAAAGTGAAGCTTTCCTCATATCGTTATTTATACAGGATATTTTTTACTCTAAGACATTGCTTGCACTACCAGAAATTATATGCAATACTTCTGAAAAAATGACCAGGAGACAAAAGTAATACAAAATTACCAATTCTTAAGCAAATAATATTAAAACAAAGTTAATTATTTGCAGAAGGCTCCAAAGTGCAAGACAGATGCTGCCCTCTGTCTTTCATTATTGATTGTAAGTTGCTTACTTTTAAAGTAGCAGGATGGTAGTTACTTATTTAGATGGAGCTCATGAGTATTTAGGTTGGACTTCAAATACACGAAAGTCGTCAAAAGCCCAGTAAGCAGAAATGTAGGTCCTCCTAAAAAGCATGAGATACTGTACCTGTAAGGTGATGGACGTAGCTTCAAAAGCTGTGTTCTTCTCCATATGAATGGGAACCACACACAATTAAAGGGTGTTTAATTCTTATAAAGGATTAGACACACATGTCTCATTGTATCTCCTTATGTTTCCTTTATTTCATGAGTAAAAAAAGGAAACTAACTTTGAAATTAAGTAATCAGCCATGACAAAAGAACGAGAAAATGTGTATTTTTATTAAATAGCCTGGAATGTACCGAGAAACCAGGGTTGGCTCCCAGTTAGCATTTCTTTTACTTTCTAAAAGTGTATCACAATAAGTACATCAGAAATATTCACAAAATACCGTAGTCCATTTAGAGCAGCCAGAGCCTATCCCAGCAGTGAAAGTGCAAGGCAGGAACCAGTCCAGGGTGGGGTGCAGGCCCCATTCACACAACAATTTAATATCACCAATTTGTCTAAAACACACACACGCACACCTTTGGGGATGTGGAAGGAAACCCAGTACAGTGGATCCCTAAAGCAGCAGAATTTACCTCTTTGTTACTTTGCCATACCACAATCTGATGGTTTAGAACACGGGTGTCAAACTCCAGTCCTGGAGGGCCGCAGTGGCTGCAGGTTTTCATTCTAACCATCTTCTTCATTAGTGACCAGTTTTTGCTGCTAATTAACTTCTTTTGCCTTAGTTTTATTTAGCATGAATCAGGCCCCTTAGTTGTCTCTTTTTCTTTAATTAGCAGCCAAACAATAATGAGACACAAAACAAGCTGCCACATGACCAGCTGTGCCAATCACACAATTTCTGAAAATAAAGGGGATGGTCTTAGTAAGGTCGAACTCTCAGGTCACCAAAACATTTTGACGATGTTCTTAGAAAAAACAGAAAAATCAACAGTTTTGGAAATGTCTGCTGTGGCAGAATAAGAGCAGCAACTTGCCATGGAATTAAATAATGAGTTTAATTAACAGCAAGAGTCAGTTTCTCATTAAGAGATTGGTTGGAGTCAAATTGGTTGGAGTTTGAAATCTCAGGTTAGCTGGTCATCTGTTGGCTCGTTTCACATCTTGTTTCTGTTTGGCTGCCATTTAATAAAGAAAGGAATAAATTCAGAGGACTGAATCCTTAAAAACAGGGCTATTAAAATGAAAGGGAAAGAAGTTAATTAGCAGTGAAAACTGGTCACTGATTAGGAAAAGGGGTAGAATGAAAATCTGCAGCCACTGCAGCCCCCCAGGCCTGGAGTTTGACACCCCTGGTTTAGAAAATAAAGAAAAGAATACAGTGTTCCTCCAGACACACAATTTCCATAGATTTACAAATGAAAAACATTTTTAAAAGTTACTGTAAAATTTTTGAGGAGGAGGGAAAGAGTGATCTCATGTATGCTTTTTGATTACTGGCAGAGAATTGCCACTTGATGAACATTTTCAACAGTCAATATGCAAGTTCTCCTTTAAATTTAAAAGGTGGTCAAGTATATATTCTATAAGCATTATAAGAGGAGGAAACTTTACAACTGCAGGGGCTTAGAGGTCTGAGAAAAGTTCATGTTTATGTTGTCTTTTGTTAATGCAAAAGAAAGATCTCAATCAAAGAATTTTACTAACTGTAAAGCATCAGCTAGATTTTTTTATACATTAGTTTTTCAAGAACTGCAGTCCATTTCAAGAATATAAGAAGGGTGTGCCTTTGAACTTATTTTAATCTACCAGGAAAAAGAAGAATATTCCACCATAAGGAAAAAGAATAATTTCAGGTGCTGCCGGGAGATATTCAGATAATAAGAATGGCTATGTTTTTTAGGGTTTGTGCATTTAGTTACTTGTCAGTTACTCATTTTTTTATTTCTTGTATATATTGGAGAAAAAGGAACAATAATATTTTTACCAAAATAGAGTTTCCCACATGTTATCATTCCAGGAACTTGTACTGCTTTCATGACAGTAAACTTACCATTACTGTACATTTCGAGTCACTAAATGACAGGCATTTGAAAACCAGTGTGCTTATAACTGTTTTTCAGGATGGTGTATTAAAAATTTACTTGATTTAAGTGGTGGAGTCACTGCATCAAATACTGCAGTGACGGTTTCATTCAAGTCTTGACACTTTGGTTTTGATACATTCCTTTATGTGTAAAGTTCACACCTAAAAAGAGAAGATGCTCATTCCAACATATATAAGCCTGTTTATTGAGTGTTAGCTATTAAAATTGTGTCTCTTTGTATAAACTTGCAATGAAATTCTGAGGCATTTCACTTTTTTTTTTTACTTTTCCTTGCTGTTCAGCATTCTTTTTATGATGATTTTCAGGTCAATATCATCTTTGCCAAACTTAGACCCCTCAGATAAGTGTGACCAACATACAAAAAGTTTCAAAATTTTTTACCGGTGAACCCTAACAAGGTAAACTTTTGGTCATTTGGTACCAGCTCAGAGAACATAGACATTTCGGCCCCAGCAGTCAGCCTGTCTCTGCATTCAGCTGGCATACTGCTTCATTTAGCAACCCAGTGGGAATTAAGAAAGAAAAAATTCATTAATTTTTATTAACAGGGAGAGCCATTCGTTCCCAACAACAATATCTGACTCGTCGAAATCATTTTCACCTCTGCCACGGAGTGTACACTCCTCACATACATCACCTGATTACTCAGAGACCGGCCTGAGTCTCAGTCATTAGCCAGTGAATTAACGGCAATCCACTGAGCTATTAATCACACTGACAAAAGCGTTAGCATGTCACTGACCTGACCGAGCTCTGGGAGAGACGGGGAAGAAAAAGAAGAAAGTGGAGCGCTTTTGCAGTCCAAGCAAAAAAAAAAAAGTCAGAAACAATGCCATAAACATCAGGTGTAAGACTTAATCTATTAACCAGTTCAGTCTTGAATACAAGGGACAAGAAAAAGTCCAGTTGGTTCTCCAATTTCTTTGATCAGAACCCATTTTCCTATGATGTTCATTAGCGTATTTACCATGGGCTTAAAAAACATATGCAATGTATGCAATGAGTGTGCTCATTGGTTTGTGTGAATATACAACATATAAAAATCAGTTCATGTACTAGTTTATATGAGTCATATCATTGCCTAAACTGCTTAATCCAGACCGGAGTTGCAGAGTAGTCTGGAGCCTATCCCAGTTAGCAAATCCTGGACATGGTAAACCTCAGGGCAAACACACACAGAGGCCATTTTAACATCGGCAATTCATCTACCCTGCATGTCTTTGGACATTGGGAGAAAAACAGAGCACCCAGCAGAAACCTACACAGTCACGGGTTGAGCATGCAAACTCCACACAGGGAGAAGCCAGGATGTGAACCCCTTCTGTGAGGCAGCAGTGCTACCACTGCACTACCATGTGGCCCTTATAGGGGTCATTTTTTGTAAATTTTGACAAAATAAAAAAAATAAATAAATAAAGGATAGCTTATTTATCATAATAACTGGAGCAAAAAACACATCAGCCTCACCCTCTGTAACTAAGGCTCAAAAAAGTAACGGCAGGAATCACCAGCAGTCCTCACTGAGCTGTATCACAAGCTGGTTCATTTTTCACCAGGAAGGCATAAGATAAATTTTCAATTCTCCCATTAGGCTGCCTGACACAGTTTTTTCTTGTAATATACATTCCTCCCACAGACAGCAGGGATTGGGAAGCACAATGAAAAATGTGTCAATAAACTATAAAGACAATGTTTTCACTTGGAGCTTTCAGTCTCCTTTATTCAGTTAAAATAAAGAGATAAATGACTTAAAGTATGTTTCCTTACAGTCCTAATAAAAAAGAAATAAAAAAGAAAAACACTGGAGTCGGTTAGCTAAATAAGACCATTTATGAAGAAATAGGCAAGCACTGCTTTTTTAACAGAAATTGTGCTCTATAAAAATAAACAACTGAAATCAGTTAAAGTACATATACTGTACATATGCAATATGCATACGATATGTACACACAATGAAAAATTAATATTGTCAAGTTAGTTTGTAGAGTAGTAGAGTATGCTTATCAGAAAAGTGTATGGAGAGAAACCTTTCTGAGAAAACCAGGACCTGTTTGAATACAAACCCTAGAGGACACTGGCTGAGTTACCTTGTATAAAAAGTTTGGATGTTCTCCCTGGGTTTGAGGTCTGTTTCTTTTAGGCATCCCTGTTGTTCTCCAAGTCCAAAAGCATGCATTTATGTTGGTTATGATTGGTTCAATAAATCTGAGGGTGGGTGTGTATGACGTTCTCTGACATTTCTCCCAGCCTTTCACTGCAAGTTTGTGCTCCCCAGTAAGTTTAGAAAATGGATGAATGAGTGATTGGACAGTTATTCCCTAGGTAGATAGGTAGACTTTATTATCCCAGAGGGAAATGTATTTGCAACAGGATAGTACAAAAGTATAAGACACTGTGACAAAGATACAAGAAATAACCAAACAGCTAGTGTTATCATAAGTACACACACTCAAGATTAGTACAAAGATGAATAGCTGTCTTTAACAGTATACAAAATAATAATTCAGAATTTAGCCTTTAGCAGCATTCCCTACAAGTGACAGAATTCGAAATGCTTATAGATCTGGGAATGAAAGAGTTCTTAAATCTGTTGTTCTTTACCCTCAGAAACCTGATGGCAACAGCTTAAATTTAGAGAAAAAGAGGATGGCTACTGTCTGACAGAATCGAGTTGGCCTTCTTTCTAACAGGTTTGCAACACAGTTCAGTGACAGCGAACTGCTATAAACCAATAATTTTACTGCTGCTTTTTACAGTGTTGTTAAGATGGTTTATGTTCTTAAAAGTGATGTGGCCAAACCAACAAATGAATTCAAACGAGACAAAGATTCAATAAAGGACTTATAAAAAAAGCCATTATGGTTTTGTCCACTTTAAAACTATTGAGTTTCCCAAGACACAAAAGCCGCTTCTGGATGTTCTTACAAATTTGTTCTGTGTTAAGATTAAAGCTTAGTCTGTTGTCAATGATTGTCCCTAGATATTTGTAGTGCTCTGCCATCTCCACTGTCTCCTTTTTTCTTAAAGGAAAGGATCACTGGAGATGTACCACCATATCCTTTGTCTTAGAAATATTTAGCTGAAAAAATGAACGATCACCTGATTGAACAAAGTCAACAACATGTAGTGCATGGCTCTCCTCCTAGGAAGCCACATCAAAACGCTCCCCTACACTTTCTCAAATTGTGCTATTTTTTCAGTCATTTTACAAAAAAACATCTTTTTATTATTTTTCTCACTGATGAAAACTAGTTAAAATAATGTTTAAGCTCCATTAGGCCATGCAGTATCTATAGTGTATCTAAATGTATGACTTGAATCTGATCCAATGCTCATTCCTTGATTGTGGACAACACTGAACCAAGCTGTACAAAACTGTTTCAGTCTTATGTTACCAAGTCAAAGAATGTGTTGCTGAACTCATAAATGTATGAACAATTAAGAAAAAAATCTGAACATGACATACTAGACCAACTGCAAGTTGAGTGCCATAAACTGTTCATAGTTTTTAGTTAATTCAAAATGCTGCTGTAAGAATCATTACTAGAACTACAAAGTACAACCACATACTTCCTGTTTTTACCTCTTTATACTGCTTTCTACTTAAATGGCTAATTTCAAAATTCTTCTTCTTTTTCTTCTTCCATAAAATGCTTCAAATTGCTGAAGCCATACAAACCAATTTTAACTTGTCAGTGCATACATAGCAAAGCATATGTTACAATTTTCAAACCATGGTCCACTAAAGATTCTTACCTGAAGACACATTGCATTAGTCTAACACAATGTTTCCCAACCATTTTTCTGTGGTGGCATATATTTTGTAACTAAAAATATCCCAAGACATACCACTCTTCTATTAACCACAAGCACATTATATCTCATACACACTCTCAGCTGTCCAAAGAGGCGGGGCTGCCATAGAAGCCAATAAAAAAGCAGCTCTGAGATGAGCATTCACAGACATACCGCTTAGTGAGCACCTTGGATGCATTCCCCAGTTGCTTCATCCCTTTGCCAACCCCTCTCTGCTTCATAGGCAACTGACATGCCCATATTTCACTGGCCCTGTGAGGCTGGCTCGCCACCACACATCCAGGGCAGATGGATTCTAGTAGCCGGGAGATGCATCTGAAGTGCTCTAAGTGATGTGTCTGCCACATTGCAATCACTGAGCAGCTTTTATGCCAGCTTCTCCAGATAGTTCTGACTTCCTCTGACATGACTTGTTCCTCTCAGGTTTAGATCCGGATGTGCTATACTATTATTTTTATGGCACACGCTAGAAGCTCTCAAGGCACATCGCTGTATTTGAAAAACACTGGGCTAGCATGCTCTAGCAGTAGTAGTACTGTACTTGTATCAGAACATGCATGTCCAACCAATATGCAACATGATGCCAGTCTCTGGTGTCATGATAAAAAAGAATGTATTTGTTTTATTTGCTTTAATTGGAAATCCAACTTGCCTTAACTAATGTACATTAGCTGTTCATATTGCAAATGTACTTGCTTGACAATTGCACACAAATATACAAGCATGACATTCATTATGCTTTGTTGCCAAGTTGCTACTTGTGTAAATGGGAAGATTTAAGGATTTAATCTTCTTATATTAGACTGCCCAGCACATACTTACAATACAGTAAATTGCCCTGGATGAGGTGGGCAGGTATGTCATCCGAACACTGACTTTATGTGACTTATGACTGTCACTTTGTCCCTTGTAGCTCATGGTGAAAGTATTGACACCACACCTCTCCTCCTCCACCTTGGTGACTGAAGTTTTATTTTCCTCTCATTTGTTAACAATTGGATTTATATTGTCATGATTTTATATTAACGAAAATTAAAATTTGTATAGTTGTAATGTGTATATACCCTAATGTGTCTGACGATGTGTTTAAATTATACATAATTTAGCTATTTCAGTTGCTACATTCTAGCCATTACCTTGTACAGGTGTTCTGACTATGTACTCGGTGAAATAAATTGAATTGAATATAGTAGTCCAGCATTCCTAGCTGGTTTGGCCACTCACTGACAGTTAGTGAAGTTTAACATGTGTTGCAGGTAAACAAAATAAAGACAACTCTTTCTTTTTCTTGTGACATCAAAACAGACAGGTGATTGTAAAGTGTCCTTTGTAATTTGTTACTCTGTTATACAACGGACCTGCTCAAAAGTGGCACTCGAGTCAGTAAACAATGAATGGCAAAATGATGAAATTACAAAAGTAAAATTAAGACGGCATGACATGAAGTATCTGATTGTCCAGCTTTACTCGTCAAAGACGAGAACTGTCCTTAGTTAGCAAAAATGTTCTTGTCAAGATTAACAACCCCTTCTGGAGCCCCCTATGAAATGCACAGTGCACCTTAGCTTTGGAAATCACTCCTAACTTTAATGGCACATCTACCACAGAATCTAGGGATATACATCCATAGTTTGCTGTGAAGCAGGAAGGAAGAAAGGAAACAGATGGAGAAGCATGGATTGGGAACAAGTGCATTTCAAACAATGCAGCAGGTCCCTTCCTCTTAGAGGCAAACAGCTGAGAAACCTGTAGTTTCACAATGCTGCATACAGTCTGACAACAATGGGTTTGCTCCAAAGAATTCTGTGAACACAAAGTCATGGGACTCACAGGGCCCACTAAGACTAGCTGGAGACATTGCATTAGAATTGTGACATTAGCACTTTCTGAAAGGCAGGCCAGAGTATGAAGCCATCCTCACATGTAAAATGCTTGTCTTCAGATATTGCAAGAGATTATAAAAATGAAGAAACAGGAGAGGAAAATGGATAGTAAAACACTTTCCCATATTCCTATGAAACAACAGCTAACAGGAACATCTTGCTTAATCATTATAGAACAACATGAAAGAGAGGAGGACAGGGTCTGGTCCAGGTTGGAGCAAGGGAGAAGGGGACTGGGCACAGTGTAATGGCACTGCCTGACTCAGGAAAGTATACTGAAGGGGCATGGCTTAATGAAGAGGTAGAGATAAAACAAGATATGTACCAGAAAGGGTTGCTTCTTAGGTGTTGAGAGGTTAAAAGGACAAGAACAGTGAAGAGTGAGGTCAAGATATTAAGAAAACTTCAGTCACAGCAGTGGAAAAGCAATAAATGATGAAAAGCCATGTGGATTCCAAGAAGAGACTGGGAAAGAGGGGAATGGCTTCATGGGTGTTGTGGATGGAAAGGGAAAAACAGCACCCAAAGAAAACATTGAAGCAGCAAAGAGCAGACTATGACAAAAACCCATCAGCAGAAGACATATTAGACGTGTGCATAAAATTAATTTTCTTACTTTTTTATAATTCCAACTAAATCCTGGACACATCAAACACTTAAATGCACAGGATAAAAGTGAAAACAGCACCTTTCCTCACTCTTTTGCAAACAAATCATTTCTATATCTGCTCCATCAATTAATACTGTACCAGCAAGGAGAGCAAGGGAGCACAAGAGGGAGGGAGAGAATGAAAAGCAATTTTCCTGTTTAAACTCAGTGAATTGCAGGGAATTCAGGATAATTGGCTGGTAATTAGAAGGTCGTCAGGTCGATTTGGGAACAAATGACTCTCTTTACCTCAGGTGGCCGTCTGTGTAACATGAGTGGACCCCCCCAACCCCCCAACACTCTACTCCTTTGTCTTGGTTATCTGTGAGTCTGGATGGAGTGGTGGGGGGGGGGGGGGGGGGGGGGGGGGGCTGGGGGGAGAGTTGCACACTGCCCATTAGCTGTCAGCCAGAGCAAGGCCCTTACACCTCCTGTCTGTCTGTACTTTGATGAAACTAGGGGACTAGTAGCAAGGAGCACCAGGGCAGAGGTCATGCTTTAATCACAGACCCGACAAACAAATAAGGCTGCCTCAGAGGATACAGATTCCAATGGCACCTTACATGTCTGTACTGTCATCCGTGATTCGTGTTCTTAATTTTACCTTAACTCATGTGTGACACATTACCATGACATGCAAATAAATAACTAAACATTTATGCATTACATGTTAAAATGTCTAATTCAATCGCAGGTATATTAACAGATTTATTATTGGTAGAAAAACAAAACGATGGGTTTCTTCTCTTTTTGTTTCACTATTTTTGTTCCTCTCACTTTTCCCTAATACTCCCAGTTTTTCCCTGGACATATTTGTCTCATTTTCCAGAACTCTCAATGGCATTTATGCTTTCTTTTCCAGTTTTCCTGACCATAACTTACAGCAGATGATATTTTATGCTCATGTTAGTGTGGGCGTCAGCAACAGTAGACTCTTTCTTAGATTTAATGCAGCAGGCTGAGTTCTTTTGTTGAAACGACATATCTATGGGGTGTAGAACAGTGGGTAAAGTCTAATTAATTATTTTAAACTAATAAGTGACATCAAACTTACTTATTCAGCTTATAAATTTTAATATCAAATCAGATGCTTAATGAGTACATTTCAGCTTACTGACAGATGAACATTTTACAAATCCTTTACTCTTTCTTTGCAGAATGCTGTTTGAACAGAATTAAAAGGATATTGCTAGGTTATCACTGCACTGCACAAGCCACTTTGATATGACTTACTTTGGAACAGATAATACTTTGCAGTGATCTCTGTCTTTTAATGTAGCAGTGAACCTGAATATTCCCATTAAAGCAAGGGAAAAAAGTCTGACTGAGTTGACATGACTGAACTTCCTACAATGCCTACTTAGTAAGTGTCTCCATGAATTTGTCTTTGTCTGGAACTCCAGTCCTTTCATGTGCGCCATAATCAGTTCAGTGATATAAATGTTCACTGCAACCCCATTTCTCCTTGAATACATAAAAAATAAAACCTACTTTTTTGTAATTGTTCCAAACTATTCATGCAATAATAGAACATATGAAGAAAAAAGAGCATGAAATAGCCAGACAAGGGCAGGTCATTCATCCCAACGTAGCTCATTAATTCCTATTTACCTAGTGTGTCCAAAAAATATCAAGTTTGACACCACATTTCTCGGTGAATGCCTTAAGTATCAGCAGTTGACTGGAAAAAAGACATTTTTCTTACATTTTTGAAACATTGATTTCAAATCAGTCTTCACCTGATCCCCTACATCCCTGCTGAAAAGTCTTATTTGAAGTAACAGTCATCATTAACCATAAGTTTATTTCCTTCATAACCTTAAAATACCAAATTGTATTGTTTAATGATTACATTTCATATTGCTGACAGATGATGATCCCTTAACAGTATTATATTTAAGTATTACTAATTCTTTTTAGACATATTTCTTGTTTTTTCAATATGTCATCTTTCCCTAGCTTTGGTTATTATATTTAAGGAAAAGAGAAATCGTATGGCAAATGATTTATGGCAGATTATTTCTATCAGAACCTACTACTAAAGATATACTATTTGAAACACACATTTTTTATTTTCAACTAACTTATTTGTATTTTTGAATGGAAGTTGATCAACTACTAAAAACAGGATTTTCAGAGTGACAATCAGTGTGGAGGGCAGCTTTATGGGAAACTGTCACAGAAAAATACTGATATGAATTTCATACCTGCTCACTTCGTGGTATCATAAGTATGTCAAAGTGCATGCAGACTGTCTACAGAGACATGAAGGGGACACATAAATAGTCGCTTTGCTTGCTCTGTTCTTATCTCTCATTTCTTGATACCTTCATACAAGATGTTCTGTTGTTTGAGGAATGCAGTTACTGCTCACATACCATGCATACTAGAAACACTATGTTATCCTAAATTAATGACATAATTGTTTCAGAGGTATAAGTTATTTTGCTTTAGAGTTATTACAATATATAGTATGAGAAGAAAACATAACACGTGTGTAAGGATTCCACTGCTGCCCCCCCAAAAGTATACAATTTTCAATCGCTTCCTTTTAATGTTAATTCAGACACCCAGGACTAACTACTGATTAATTAATGTGTCATCTATATCTGTAATGAATACAATATAAAAAATATATGATGCTATTAGGGCTTAACAACATAATATAGCTGTACCACTTTATTCTTTTTCTCTTGATTTTGTGTGAAGTCACTTTTCTCTCAGCATATTAGGTGCTCTGAGCGATTTGTTTTTCATTTTAGTTCTTTCTAATAAATTAAGTGTTGTTTGCCCATCAGAAAGCTACCCCATTTATGTATGAAACATTTTCCCGTGTCCTAACAAGGCAGCAGTCCAGCAATCTTTTTAGTAGTCTCAAAATCTTAAACAATGAGAGTCAATAAACTCCATTTTAGGCTTCTTTAACACTGTACTTGATTAGTAAAGGTAAGCCCTTTCTTAGTCATGTGACATTGTTTTACAGTATCTGGATTTTAGATTTGTACTTGTGTGACATGTGTTTTGAGAGATATGGAAGACTAAACTGGAAAATGTGAGAAAAAGCAACTAAGTAGTAGCAAACACTGTTGTCTTAGTCTACCACCTAGCCCAATCAAAAATGCGAGGGCCCACCCTACTTCACAGCCAATGGCAATACAACCACCAAAGTGGTGTTCTTATTATGTAGATATGTTTATAAATTACATTTTATATTTGAAAAATACATCAGCAACTATTTTTGAAGTTTTAAAATTGTGTTTATATTTCATAAATATTGGTTGGTATGACTGTTGCTGTCACAGAGCTCCAGAATTACAGATTACAGTCTGGCCAATATCTGCATGACGTTTGTATGTTCTCCCCATATTCATCTGAGTTCATTAGTTTCCCTCTCAGATCACAAAGATGTACAGATTCTAGCAAATTAGAAACTTTAAGCAAGCCGTTTGTGAATCGTTTGTGAATCATATTATATCATATAACTAATCTTCACCTTGTTTATAGTAAGTTTCTGATGTGTGACCAGTTTTGCTTTGGTTGTCTCCTGACCATTAATATGTTCCATTATCCAAAAATTATTAACAAAAGTGCGTTGGTTTCCAAATGGAGACGTGAGTTTAATCTGTTTAGATCACTTAATACCAGTTCATGGCAATCCATGATGTTTTAGCCAAACACTTGTCCAAGGTCATTGACAGATGTTATAATGGATCTTGTGAAGAGAGTGCCACCTATGTCAGTTGCAGGGCAACAGTTTGACAATTAACTCAGTGATCCATAGAATGTTGCATTATATTTGTAGATGGACATTGATGTAGAGACTGATGCCAATGATCTGTTGGTCCTCCATCTTTGGGTAGCTAAGTTAAATTCTAGAGTGGATGAAAGCTGCAGGAATCAATTAAATCAACTTATTTGTTTGCAGGAGAGATGAATGCATCATCAAGTCATAGAATGCTGTAGCAGCAGTTTAATCATTCAAAATAATTTGTGTCCATCTTATCATTATTCTGACAAGTCAGATGTGCAGCCTTTCTGGGAGCAGTCATGAATAGAACAGAGAAGCCAATGTGCTGATTCTCTCTCAAATCACTCCACGATTTCTGGGTACCAATGTTGCTTTTGGCTGGCATTCTCAAATGTAACTTAATGTCCATAGAATTGAAGCTTTATTGACATGGAATAGAAATATAAGGGATTTACCTTACTGTCACAGAAACAATATAATATAATATGAATTGCACAAACAATATACATGTGTATCAGTAAAATACACTATGTAGAATAAATACATATAGCAATATATATAAACAGTATTACAATCTGGATTTTAACACATATGTCCTATACAAGCAATTCATACACTTGATCTTTAGAAAATAAAGCAGTTGAAATGCTTAGTATGCCTTGTTTTGAGTGCCATATATTTCTAAATAACAATAACTCAAAGACACAGTTTCTCAAATAAGTAAGATCTTTGCTTTCTATGTTTTCAAAGCTAAATCGAGTAAAGAAAATCAATTTCATTATATGCTTACAATTACTTCTACAGATTTTAATTTGATATGACAGATTTTTTGCTAAACCAAAACAATCAGGATGTTATAATTGGTAGCCATGTAACTGAACCACCACTGATTGATATCCTTGAAATTTGAAAATGAAAGTGGACAAGCATTCCTTGTTGTAAAATAAGTGATGCCTCCATCCCAGTTCTAATTTCTGATACACAGAAATTCAAAAGATTCTAAGTGCTGTCTCTTTTAGAATTTATAAGCAGGGTGGTCCACAGCCATTTAGACTATTTTTAGAATATTCATCTCTTTTAGATACAGTAAGTGACAGGCCACTCCACTGCCCTCTGACACAGCACATAGTAAATAACATTCTGAGATGGAGTCCAACAGAGAAGTTGCATATGCAGCCTTCAGCAACTTAATAAATGAGTCACTGTAAGTGGAGTCATTGCGATTAGAATGAGAAAAGGAGTGATGGAAGAACACACCCATCTGGTGATTCCATGCTAGAGGTCAGCGATTCTGAATGTCAGCTGCTTACCTCCCTAGACTAATGTGTATTTTCTGAGAAACACAGTGATGTACAGGCATGTAACATTGTCCAATTTCAAAAGAAGGTGTTGACTACAGAGAGGTAATGGTATAATTTGCTTAGATTTGATGTAACGTCTTATTTTGACTGTTACTGGGGAACTACAATGAGACTACTGTCACACTATAGCAACACCAATTTTTACTCACTTTTTAGCAGGTTTAACATGCCAACTAAATGAGGTAAAGTTGCTAAAACTTTCCTACTTTAGATCACCACATTCCCTTTACATCTAGCCGCTGCAGTATATGAGGAGGAAATATAGTGGACAAGCCTGTGTCACACATGTGCGCATGGGAAGCAGCTAAATGGACCAAAAGAAGGTAATTCCATGCCAGGCCAGGGAGTGGTGGGGTGCACTAAACCTTCCTCTTTTATCTCTGCAGACTGGACACGGGAAATTCTGCCTGATTCTGCCCTGATGACGTCACTTCCGGTTCTGGTCCCAAGAACATCACTTCCGGTTCTGGCCCCCGAGGATGTCAGTTCTAGTTCCTCCCCCAAGAACATCATTTCCGCTTCCGGGCCTCAATGACATCACTTCCACCTGCCTGCCTTAAATACAAGACAACTTCCTTTGTAATTTAAATTCTGTTTTGGACTCAACTCCATACACATCTGTGCAACTTATTTTGCCTGTTTTGCAGCCAGGCTTCAAGTATACGGGTGGCTGCCCCAAACCTTTTTTCTGTGTGTCGAGCTATTTATTTCACACCTGCTAAGAGCTGAGGAAAGTGACAGATTGAAATTCACTCTTAAAGCCACAGGGTAACAATGCCTTGTATAGCTCCTTGTGCACACGAAACAAGATACTTCAAACAAAAGTTCATTTAAGCAAGCTCATATTCTGTTAAATTGAGAAATACTCACACTGAACATGACAATAATAAATCCCTCATTTCCCTAATTCTACCATAAGCCTGACAGATACAAAACACAGAAAGTATTTAACTGTTTTCTGGGTACTGTGGTTATAGTCACTTAACTCAACAAATAAATTATCATTCATTATTTATTGAACTTTCTTCCTTTTTCCTATCCGTCCTATGTTGACTTATCGTATTTATTGGATGATGAAATTTGATGTATGAATGTGTGTAATGGTGGAGCAATTAAACGTTTACTTTTTTAGAAACTTTAAAGGGGACCATTTGCTCTTAAACTGAATTCAATGTAGTGAAATAAAGGAAAGTTCACTACATCAACAAAAAGGAAATCATAGCACACATCCAGAATATAATACATGTATATTAATGGTTTGAAATCGCACAGATCTGCCTCCTAACCCAAGAGTTCATGGCATGACCTCATATGTCACCCAGTGGCAATGGAACTCCTACTAAAAATACATAGAATTAAAATGGTCTAACACAGAATATTATTTCTGCCACATGCTCCGTGTATACTCTAGGCAATAGTGTGGTGCAGTGCATTTTTGGATGTATAAAGCTAAGAAATTATCAGGGAGCAGTGATGATTTAAAAGGTATTAGAGTGAAAGTCACAGAAAACTTCCACATGTGAATGCTGTAACAAGATGATTACTATTAAAATGCAGAATTTAATAAATAAAATATGTGTAAAGAGAAGGCAGTTTCTGGCTATCAGTCTAGCAGCTGTTATTGTTTCTAACCGTGTGTCTAATAACAAACGCTGTGCAGACTACTAACTCTACACTTTTTCTAAAATGCAGTACCTTTGTGTGATGGAGGTTTGGCTTTGGGCGGATGGCCGAAGGACATTCACTGTGGCATGGCGAGGCAGGAATTCAGCACTACACTGCCAGCTCAGCAGTTCGCACTTACCTTAAGGGAACATGTCCATTTTAGGTATGACAACAAACACAAAAAGAGGTTAGTTAGGGTTAGGGTTAGTGAAGGAAAAAAGCACAGAGAAATTCCACTGCAGTTAAAGCAGTCATTGGGAAGCAGTGAGACACAAGGGTTATGCCAGGCAGATTGACAAGGAAAAATGGAAAGGCTTGACTAATTAGATAGTTAAACGTGACAATGGGCTCAGATAAATGTGTATGCTTCTAATTGAGTTATCTGGAAGGAGCAGCCAATGTAAATGACCTCATTGTCTCTTTAGTCTGTCAAAGCATGAACACAGGAGGAGGCAAGAGTTGATAATCTGTTCAGAATCTGCTTGGGATTTTAACTTTGAGTGCAGCAAAAATGCAAATAAACTCTGACAAATATTCACAGGTGTCCACATAGACAGTACTCCTGGACACATTCTGGTCAGTTTTTTATTATGCTATCCATATACATTTCTGAAGCAGCCAAAATCTAAATGCTTCTGAACTTCTAACAATTTAAATATGCTGATTTAAGGCCCTGTCAAATTAAATGACTTTTGTAGTGATTTTTAGTTGTATACTTCATTTACACAATCTTAGCAGTTTAGAGGCAGTCGTATGTCCTCCCATGATTTCTCCTTGTGTAAACTGACATACCCAATGACTCAATCTAACTAGTCCACAACTCACCCTGGTAAAATGGAACAGATTTGTTTTCAATTGTAGGGGCAGGCTTGTGTGTATGATTGCTGACAATCAATGAATGCCCACCCAGACATACAATGTGTATAATGTAGTGCTGAGGAGTAAGAAAGACAAGTGTTTTAAACCTTACAAACAGAGAGGGTCATCTGTCTGATGTCATGTGTTTTTCAAACCACGACAGAATGAGAAAAAAAAAAAAAGACAAAAATTGCTGCTGAATTCATTGCATCTGTAAACCCTTTCTTTGTGCAACATAAATCCATCAGGCAGCATGTTATTGAATGTCAATAAAATATAAAGCATGCAATTTTTTGGAAGTGTAAATTTACATGCCCCATGATATCTGGTTGTGTGAACAGACAGCTCCAGCAATGAGATCAGCCACTGCAGTCATCAAGCTTAACATCCCTCTATAATGTGACATCAACTTTGATTTTACTTTAACTGTTAGATATGCTTACAAATGCACAAATAAATACACTAAGCAGCATATTTGCACATTTATAAAAACACACATACACAAATGTTTTGTAGCTGGGAAGGACTGTGACTTTAATTTCATTGTTGTTACTTAGTAAGACACCTTTTTATCTAGCAATATCCATCCATCCATCCATTATCCAACTCATTATATCCTAACACAGGGTCAAGGGGGTCTGCTGGAGCCAATCTCAGCCAACACAGGGCGCAAGGCAGGAACAAATCCCAGGGCAGGGCACCAGCCCACCACAGGGCACAAGCACACACACACCAAGCACACACACAAGGGACAATTTAGGATCGCCAATGCACCTAACCTGCATGTGTTTGGACTATGGGAGGAAACCGGAGCACCCAGAGGAAACCCACGCAGACACGAGGAGAACATGCAAACTCCATGCAGGGAGGACCTGGGAAGCGAACCCAGGTCTCCTTACTGCGAGGCAGCAGCGCTACCGCTGCGCTAGCAATATCTACTATATAATAAAACTCTAAGGTCTGTGTGTCCATTCCCTAACAGCCATCTGGTTGTGATTGGTAAGTTTGACTTTGGTGACACGATGAAAGATCAAATACAAGTATGAGACACACAAGGAGTAAAGGCCCACGTTCAGATAGATGCCTTCAAAGACAAGAATAAAATGAACAGGAGGCAAGAAAGGCACCTCAAAAATAATGACAGAGTCTCAGTAACAGGCTTAATGGGAATGCACTTGAGATAGGGAGTACCAATCCAAAGACATGAATACAGAGGAAGGGCACTCAAGGTAATATAGGGCTAGAGATAGCAAATATTATTTAATTACTCTGTTACCTGTCTTTGGCTAGTTTCAAATATAAAACAGCATAAAATCACAATTTTGTAAGAGAGAAAATTGAAATAGAAATGTTTTGCATAGTTACTGTAACTGGGCTAATATGCTGTGATAGGCTACTGTTACCCAAGAAAGTTTTCAAATTATCTCATATGTTGTTTGCTCTGCAAACTTTGTATCCATTGAACATTTTGTTAAACTGATTATTAAGGAAAAACTCTGTGTTGTTCTGCGTCTGCATGGATCTTCTTTCATATCAGCACAAACCTACATCTTTGTAAATCAACATGGAAATACATGGATGCTGAGACAGTGAAAAAACTGTCACCAAATGTGCAATGTCACTTTTTCCCCATTTAAAGTCTTGTTCCTCCTGATTGTTTTTAATTAGCACTTATAAATAATACATCTGACTGTTTGGTTTTTAACACAAAATGACAATGGAAGGCTCTAGATTTTTGCATTTTAAATACTCTTGTAATATGTTAATATTGAGTTTGACTGACATTCCACATTGGATTATGATTTAGATAGATAGTATTTGTTGGCCTGAGAAATATCCTAAATCAGACCCATATAGAAAGCAGAATAAAAAAAACTGAAGCATATGATATGTGAGATAAATTGATTTCAGCTTCAAATCTTAACATTCATTCATTTATATTGATTCACTTAAAAGCACCTCCATACTAAAGCAATAAAGGCTCTGTGTTCAATTAAAGCAATTTAATTAGCAAAATGATTTAATTTTATGATGTATCAACAAGCAGCAACAAACAGCAAAGCGTTGGAGAGTTGAGAAGTCATATTGTAGGACACAAACTCTTGTGTGCTCTTGTGCCATGAAGCATTAACAATCAACTTAAGTGAACATTATAAAGCTGACAAGTAGTTTCTAAGACCAGTTTCCATGGTAATGCTGCACTTACTGTAAGTCAAAATTGGCTTTGTATTGCAGGTTTATTGTACAGTATTTCTCATCTTAGATGCTCTTACTAATTTTTTGCTTGTGTCATTTCCCAACTGGTAGAGCAAAAATTTCCACTCATTTAAAATAATTCAGTTGATATCTCAGTGTAGCAATTTCAAGATAAAGCAGCTCTTTGCTGTTTTATATTTTATACTGTTTTGACCTGGTGAGGATTCTAGTTAGAACATTCGAACGTTAGTTGAAAAATGGACATTCAGCCTTGCAAAACTCATCATAAAATTCCTATAAAATAACATCATATCAAATTTTAAAGGTCCCTAAAATCCTACTGTCTACCAAATTACTTGGAAACCTATTTCTTGTGAATATATTTCTCTGTGTGAAGAAAATCTTTATAATGCTTTTGCAAAGTCTACACTTAACAAGTTTCCATCTGTGAACCCGTGTTCTTGTTGTGATGGATGGCCATGGTCATTACCTGGCCGGGATGCCAGCTGGATGGAGAGACCGTGGGAGAGAGCATCCACAAGGCACTACCTTCCACGGGACAATAGAGAGCAGCCCTCCTGGGTGACTGTGGCACCATGGATTCCCACAGGGTACGCTGGGAGTTGGAGTTTGGCATAGCCCTGTTGGGTTCCACGGAGGCTGCCAAGTGGAGCTCTAGAACCCTACTTTGGGTTTCCATTGCACCCGGGAGCAGTTCCAGTTAATCCTGATAAGCCATTTGGAGCACCCTTAGGTGTAACATAAAAAGAACCACCTCACTCCATTCACGGAGTGAGAGTCGGGAGGAAAAAGGACAAAGAGTGGTGGCAAAGAAAAGAAAGATTGTGCTGTACACTGTAAAGCTGGGTGCTTGTACCATACTGTTGTAGGGAGAAGAGCTTCCCCACTATAAATAAACGTGTGTATTGCAGAACTTGTGGGCTCTTTGGCTGTTTGGGATTTGGGAAGCTGATTTCCACATTGTTTACGTTTATATTTATATTTATCTGCTTAGCAGAAGGTTTTACCGTAGCGACATACAAAAGATGTAAATATGATCCATTAAAAATCAGTCTGGGGGAATGTTTGGGAAGAAGTGTTACTAGACAAAGGAAACAAAATTTATAATCACAAGTGGAGAACTCAGAATAAAATTGAAGTGGGTTATGATTCCTATGTTACAAAATTTTTTAGCTAATATCAGTTGGACAAAATATACCAAACAAAAGAGTATTGAAATGCTTCTTAAACACACTAAAGGAGTCAACATTTCGAAATGAGATGGGCAGCTTGTTCTACCTGTCAAGAGGTACACATGAAAGAAGTCTGTGCTAAGAGTTAATACCACACAGAGGTGGTAACACCAGATGCCATTCATTAGCAGACCTGAGTGGTTGAGAAGAAGAAGCATGAGACCTCATAAATATCTCCATATATACAGGTGTTGATCCTTTGACTACTCTGTAGACAAACATCAAGGATCAGAACTTAATATGTGCCGCTACAGGAAGCAGGTGTTGTAATCTGAAGAGAGGAGTGACACGTGCCCACCTTGGGTGTTTGAACACCAGACTTGCTGCTGCCTTTTGAATCACCTGCAGTAGCTTGGTGACACATAAAGGTACACCTGCCAGCAGGGAGTTTCAGTAGTCCATATGTGAAAAGAGGTTCCTTACCAACTTAGTGGGTGTGATCAATAATGAGCCAGGCTGAACAAAGATGGCGCTCTAAATAGACAGATGAGCTTGAATAACAAGGATGTCAGTCTTTGCTAGGTCGAGCTGGAGATGGCGTTTCTTCATTCAGATTGCAATATCAGTGAGACATGTAGAGATTCTAGCTGATATGGTGTAGTCCTCTGAAGGGAATGACAGGTACCACTGTGTATCATTAGCATAGCACTGATGAGAAAAACTATGAGACTTGATGATAGGGCTTAGTGAGTCGGTATAGAGGAGGAGAGGGCTCAGCACAAATCCCTGGGGCACTCCTATGCTTGCCTGGTGTAGCCTCAATGCTTGGTACAGTGGAACCTAGGTTCATGAATGTCTCTGAATACGTACAAATCGGGTTACGACCAAAAAGTTTGCCAAACTTTTGCATCTGTTCACGACCACACACTCGGTATACGAACAAGCCAGTTTTCCTTTCGGCTTGTGTGCGCCAATGATTTCTGCACGTGTTTAGTCTCTCCCTGTGCAGCAAGAGACAGAGAGAGCGCGAGAGAGCGAGCGAGCGAGCGGGAGAGAGAGGACTGGCCGCATAAGGCTGAGAAGGCAGTTAAAGAATGTACTGGGCTTGTTTTTAAAGAGACTGATTCAAGCATTGTTTTAACCTCGTTGTATTTAATGAAGACTTTTTTCTTTTGGATTTTAACCTCCACTTCACTTCACTTCTGTTTACAGTGATCGGTTCGTAGCGTGCATTGTTGCAATGTTACTTTTCTTGGTTGTTTATTAAATTATGGATTTTTCAAATGTTCATGCTTTTACCTGTGCTTAAAACTCATTAAAAAAAGGGTTTTTAGCAAGCGGTTCATGCGCTATAGCGTGAACTCTTTCAATGTTAGTTTTCTCTGTTGTTCAAGGTTTTCTCAGTGTTATTCAATGTTTTTACATTTAGTTTACTATTACGCTGTGCATTCTATGGTATTAATTAACTATATTTGTGCTTAAAAATCTTTACAAAAAATACATTTACATACAGTTCGTAGGGCGGCATGGTGGCACAGTGGGTAGCGCTGCTGCCTCGCAGTTGGGAGACCTGGGGACCTGAGTTCGCTTCCCAGGTCCTCCCTGCGTGGAGTTTGCATGTTCTTCCCGTGTCTGCGTGGGTTTCCTTCGGGCGCTCCGGTTTCCTCCCACAGTCCAAAGACATGCAGGTTAGGTGGATTGGCGATTCTAAATTGGCCCTAGTGTGTGCTTGGTGTGTGGATGTGTTTGTGTGTGTCCTGCAGTGGGTTGGCACCCTGTGTGGGATTGGTTCCTGCCTTGTGCCCTGTGTTGGCTGGGATTGGCTCCAGCAGACCCCCATGGCCCTGTGTTTGGATTCAGTTGGTTGGAAAATGGATGGATACAGTTCGTGCGGTCTGGAACGGATTAATTGTATTTACATACAATCCTATGGGGGAAATTACTTCGGGTCACGACCAAATCGGGTTACGACCAGAGTTTTGGAACGAATTACGGTCATGACCCGTGGTTCCACTGTACACCTTTCTTGCTAGAGAACTCATTTTAAAATAGCAACATGGATCCAGTGTACTAATTCCCATTTAATTCTGTGCACTTCAATCACGTCACATCTTGATCTCATTTTGCTTAAACTAAAAAAGCTCAAATCTTTCAATCATAGATCATAATGTCATGGAATCAGTCTAGTCATTCTTCTCTGCACTGTCTCTAACACTGCTATGGTATGTCTTTTTTGCAATATGGAGACCAAACTGTACATAGTACTTCAGATGAGCTACAGTTCTATTTACTTATATTAAATTTTATCTATCCATCCATCCATCCATTGTCTCCCGCTTATCCGAGGTCGGGTCGCGGAGGCAGCAGCTTGAGCAGAGATGCCCAGACTTCCCTCTCCCCGGCCACTTCTTCTAGCTCTTCCGGGAGAATCCCAAGGCGTTCCCAGGCCAGTCGAGAGACATAGTCCCTCCAGCGTGTCCTGGGTCTTCCCCGGGGCCTCCTCCCGGTTAGACGTGCCCGGAACACCTCACCAGGGAGGCGTCCAGGAGGCATCCTGATCAGATGCCCGAGCCACCTCATCTGACTCCTCTCGATGCGGAGGAGCAGCGGCTCTACTCTGAGCCCCTCCCGGATGACTGAGCTTTTCACCCTATCTTTAAGGGAAAGCCCAGACACCCTGCGGAGGAAACTCATTTCAGCCGCTTGTATTCGCGATCTCGTTCTTTCGGTCACTACCCATAGCTCATGACCATAGGTGAGGGTAGGAACATAGATCGACTGGTAAATTGAGAGCTTCGCCTTGCGGCTCAGCTCCTTTTTCACCACGACAGACCGATGCAGCGCCCGCATTACTGCGGATGCCGCACCGATCCGCCTGTCGATCTCACGCTCCATTCTTCCCTCACTCATGAACAAGACCCCGAGATACTTGAACTCCTCCACTTGGGGCAGGATCTCGCTACCAACCCTGAGAGGGCACTCCACCCTTTTCCGGCTGAGGACCATGGTCTCGGATTTGGAGGTGCTGATTCTCATCCCAGCCGCTTCACACTCGGCTGCGAACCGATCCAGAGAGAGCTGAAGATCACGGCATGAGTCTAAACTACATCCAGGTCTATCTATAATGTTATGGCTGATTCTAGATTATCTGCCATTCCACCTAGTTTTTTTATCATCTGCAGACTTAACCAAATTGTTATCTGCATACTTATCAAGATAGATTTATCAATATTAAAGAGAGAAATGAACCTTAAATTATACCACTTTAAAAATGTCCTCCATCCATAACTCTTTGCAGCCTGTGTTTAAGCCAGTTTTGTGTCTTGAACTCCTACTTCTTTTATTTTGATCATAAGCCTCTCATGTGAGACCTTATCAAAAGCCTTCTAAAAATCAAGATTAATATTATCATATGCAACTCTATAACTGAATGCTTTTGTTGCTTCCTTACAGAATTCCACCATAGTGGTGATACACCTTTCTTGCTATACGATGCTCAGTCTTTTCCTTAAAAATTGCTTCCATTGATTAACTTGTGATTCCTATTAAGGTTACTGGTCTATAGGAACAGCTTGATCACCATTTTCCATATATAAAGGAAAAACATATTCTAGCTTCCAAAATGTCTTTAAACCTGCTCCACTGCACATTGGAAGTCTTAATGCTCAAACATTTGTCACAGTTAACTCTTCTGATTTTGCATCTGCTCAAAATCTGTTTGAATAAAATTAAATGCAAAAAATTTAGTTTAGGAATAGGCACCCTGCCAAAGCACTATAAAATATATTATATGTTGATCACTAGATTCTAGTGGTTCAATCACCTTTATTCCCTGAGCTCTAAAATGAATATTACAGAATAATGAATCTTGACGGGCTTCTCTACTCATTGTTGTTAATTGTGTTAAAAACAGTTACTGATTACATCTGTGAAATTTTTCTCCACTATTATTAATGTTAAGATCCAGTTAATATCTGGGTAATTACAGTTCCTCATTACTATAATATGCCCATCAACACCTACTTTTGTAATAATACTATTACAGTTTTCATATTATTTCAGCTGCAGCATTTTGTGCAGGGTAGTCCAGAATTGCCCTGCAAACCTACCCAGTAGTCTAATTTTGGAGGCCTATATATAATATTCTCAGAAGTTCATTCACTACCAAAAGCTAGTAGCCCAACATAGATGGAAACAGATTTGTTCATCTTCCATGATTCAATTTCCTCTATGTGACCACTGTTAGACATAACAACTGAAGTACTGCCCCTGCAGTACCAACATGTCAATTTCCCACTCAACTCAGCCCTTACTCGAGAACAAGACACTGAAGTACATTAATTCATCAGCTTGGAGCCACTGCTTCTCAAACACCGGCTGATGTAAACCACACTTCTCTAAGACAAAAATCATGGGTCAGGTTTGGAGGTTCTAGTTCTCAACTTGACCAAATCATACTTGGCCATGAGTCTTATTGTTAGTTATTTGAGATCACAGAGGTATATATACACAAAGCATGCAGCATTTGTGAAGAGACTTTATCCACCCTGACAGAATTTTTCAACATCTTCTTTCTATAATAGCCCCAAATAAAGGGTTTACCACCCTTACTTAAAACAATGATTTACTACTTTGTTTGCCAGAACCTTTTTCAGAAGCTCCTTTTAATGCTGCCTACCAAAGCAATTCCTATTACCTTTCAAACTCTAGCCACTCCTGATGAATACTATGGCAGATTCTGCTCCCTTGGCCTTTTGGTCTAAGGATGACTTCCTTGACTATACAGCCTTCTGGATCTAGACAGCCAACATCTCTATCTGATCCATTTCAACACAAGTTGTCATCAGTTTGCAGTTCCACAAATCACTCTCTATCCGAGTGATCAAAATACGGAGTTTCAGATAAGATTGCACAACTACCAGATTTATCACTGAACTTTGCCCTGAGTTGCTCTTATACCACGTATACTGATGAACAACATATTGTGCAAGCAAAGTGCACAAGTTATCCAGAAATACAATAAAACCCTTGTGCAATTTCACAATCATTGAAGCAATTTTATTTAGATGCCTGATTTTCTTGAAAATATACACAAATAAGGTACTTTATATTAACATTATATTAATATTGCAGAAACAGTGTAATTATTGAGAACAATGCAAAAACTGAGTGTACGGCATCAGTCAGGGTCAGTTTTATTAAAAGAGATACTAGAAGCCCTAAATAACATGTCAAAAAACCATTGATTATTAATTATGCAAAATCATTATCTGGCAGTTATTCTCGATTAGTTCAAGTAACATACTGAATAATAAAAAATAAAAATAAGAATCTGTTATCTCCATTAAAAATATATTAACACAATGTAACTGGAATTGTGGTTTATGCAATTATAAAAAATGTAAAGTATTCTGTAATTGAGAAAATAAAAACACACTTATAAGAGCACACTAACATAAAATATCTTTTAAATGAAGGAAGACAATTCTATCATTCATACTCATTTTTAGATAACAGCTAAGTAGTCCCATCAAGTTAAATTTTTGGAAACACTTTTAAAACTTCAAAATGCTAACACAGTGTTTCTTGCCTTTTTTTCCTTTTTTCTTATTTCTCAGTACAGAATTAATTTCTAGATGAAAACTGGAGCTGCTCTCCATTCTATAAACTTTATGCTCACAAAACACCCAAAATGAACAAATATTTTTAAATTACATATGCACAGAATGGTTTATATTCAACCATTTTTCCATTTTCCAAACACATTTCATACAATTTAAGGGCTTCAAGGATAATAGATCGTATCCCAGCAGCAGTGGGCTAAACCATAGGAACCGACTTTGAACAGAGCAACAGCCCATCATAGGGGATCATCACTCATACATGCACTGACATTCACTTAAAGAAGACCAGTTCGGAGTCTTTATTAATCTACCATGCTCATCTTTTGAATTGTCCAAGAAATGACTACGAAGACACTGGGAGAATGGGAAACCCTACAAAGACATCAAATTTACCAGGGTATAACCCCAGTCCTCTGGACCTGTAAGGTAGCAATGCTAAACACTAAGCTATTATGATAGATTTTTGTACAGTATATAACATAACTTGCCAGGGGCTTACTTACAAAATGCTAATCAATTAGCATGTGGTGTTTACCCATTTTCTAAATTCATTTTTTCCAGTACGGTGGCACAGGTAGGATGCCAGTCCACTGCAATGTACATTCTCTTATAGATTACAGCTATTTCCCTCAAACTCAATAATTAATTATAGCCTGTAGATTCATGCAAATCATTCTCTGCACTCCTCATACTTACTTTCCATTGTAGCTAAATTTATCACATTTGCATATGAAATAAACAAGAAGTAACTTTCTTTCACTCCACTGCAGTAAATATGAGGATGTATTCTATAATCCTAACTGAAAAATGATTGTCTGCATAGGTACCAGGTAAAAACACAATACCTTGAACAGACAGAGACAGGGATAGAGAGAAGATGGTAAGCATTTGTTAATGGGTGAACCTGTATTCAGCATGCATGGTTGTGTACTATCCTTTCTTATGCTTTCTCAAGTCAGTTACTTTTAGATGAATGTAAGCTGTGTATATTGGAAAGTGAATGATTGACTTATACTGCATATAGGAATGGCTTCCATGTTAGAGTTGACATACAACGATTGCTACTTCTGAATCAATTAGACTTAAATGTGTCTGGTTTCTGAACTGAATTGCTTCTTTTAAAAACTATGTAACCAACATCATGTTCATCCAGACCTGAAATTGGACCACACCTCTTTAGAAAGAAAATGGCACATATTTCCTTTTTGTATTGGCTCCTGTTAAGCATGTAAAATCATGTATTCATATCTGTCCATACCAAACAGAGGATGTAATTGGCACATAGACTCTTTAAGCAATAAAGGAAAAATAATTCTACTTCTATTTTGAAGTATCATAGCTAGAATAATCATCTCCTTTTCATTTGTTGAAAAGAGGTCTAACTTTCCAGTCTGACAAAAATATTGTCTTACCAATATAAGCAATTTCAGTTCCAAATGAACTATGTGACCTTAGTGACTGGTCTATGCTGAAGAATGCATGGCACACATTTCAAAAGTTAGGCACAACCACCAACTAATATCAACCTACTCTGAAATGAGCCTGCACAGAACTGCTCATCTGTCACTGCCCCATTTTCTGAGACTTTTGTCAATTCTAATGTATTACAGATTTCAGAAACTGAATATTTGCAACCAAAATCTAATATTATATTATGGGCACCTAAGGGAAAAAATAACTCATTTTTATTGAATTATTGAATAAAAAAAGTTACTGTATCCACTGCGGTGGGCTGGCACCCTGCCCGGAGTTTGTTCCTGCCTTGCGCCCTGTGCTGGCTGAGATTGGCTCCAGCAGAACCCCATGACCCTGTGTTAGGATATAGCGGACTGGAGAATGACTGACTTACTGACAAAGTTATCCAGCATCAACTCGTATTGTCATGAAAAATAATAACCCTCATGAATAACCCTATATACTGTATACCCTGCCATTCTATCTTAAACTCTGTGAAGTGCCTTGAGCATGGGAAAGGTGCAATATAAATAAAATGTATTATCTATATATATAATTCACTAAGCAGCCGACAGGGCACGCAAGATAACCATGGGATACGCATGACATAGCCACGCCCACCAACTCTAAGAGCATGGGATGAGAATGCCAGGCCCGCACAGCCACCTGACTGTCACCAGCACCCCACCCACCAACTCTAAGACCATGGGATACGACGACAACTCACAGAACCACGCCCACCAACTCTAAGAATTCACTAAGTCCATGGCAAGCAAGACGCACACAAGACAGAGCCATGCCCACCAACTCACAGAGCCCCGCCCACCAACAATACACTAAGCAGCCGACCATAGCACACGCACGACAGAGCCACGCCCGCCAACTCACAGAGCCCCACCCACCAACAATTCAAGCGAGAGCGAAAGCATTTGCCAAGAATGTTTTCATTAATCAAGAACAAAAGTCGGAGGTTCGAAGACGATCGCATACAGTCGTAGTTCCGACCATAAATGATGCCAACTGGCGATCCGGCGGCGTTATTCCCATGACCCGCTGGGCAGCCAACCGGGTAACCAAAGTCTTTGGGTTCCGGAGGGAGTATGGTTGCAAAGCTGAAACTTAAAGGAATTGACGGAAGGGCACCACCAGGTGTGGAGCCTTTCGTTTAATTTGACTCAACACGGGAAACCTCACCCAGCCCGGACACGGAGAGGATTGACAGATTGATAGCTCTTTCTCGATTCTGTGGGTGGTGGTGCATGGCCGTTCTTAGTTGGTGGACCGATTTGTCTGGTTAATTCCAATAACGAACGAGACTCCCTCCTGCTAAATATTTACAAGACAAAAGAGCAGTCGGCGTCCAACTTCTTAGAGGGACAAGTTGCTTTCAGCCATGTGAGATTGAGCAATAACAGGTCTGTGATGAACCTTAGATGTCCGGTGCTGCACGTACGCTACACTGAATGGATCAACGTGTGTCTACCCAGCGCTGAGAGGCGTGGCTAAGCCGTTGAACCCTATTCGTGATGGAGACCGGGGCTTGCAATTGTTCCCCATGAATGAGGAATTCCCAATAAGTGCGGGTCATACTCATACGCTCGCACTGATTAAGTCCCTGCCCTTTGTACATACCCCCCGTCGCTACTACCATGGTCGGGTGACTTGGTGGATTATATATAGAAAAGCAGCCGGAACCGCAAAGGACAATGATAAGTCAACGTGGCTCAGAGGTGCATGTGGACTGTAGCAGAGACGAAAGTGACTGAGGCGGTGTTTGGAAAATGAACAGTCAACGTGACTCACAGGTGCATGTGACTCAGGTGAGGAGTTGGGGGCGGGCACATGAGCAGGCAGTGTGTACTGAACGATGACTAAGAGATGACTAAGAAATCAGCAGACTAGAATGGCGGGGGGGCCGGGGCGGAGGGGGCGGAATGGGCGTCCTTCCCCTCTCCTCCGTTCCGCCCTCTGCGCCCGAGCGCCGTCCAGCCCCGTCCCTCGCTCTGGGAGGTGGAGGCACGACGGCGGTCCTCCAGTTTTGAGTCACGGACAATAATTGCCCTCTCCAGAGTTCCATCTTTTCATTCACCTACAGTTGCATCCTCAAACCCACCCCATTTGGACAACTGTGTCTTTCAGGAAGTGTTCACCCATCAATACATAATTATGTGGCGTATGCTACGCCGCGGGTTGGCTAGTTATTATTATTATTATTATTATTATTATGAACTTAATAAGGTGTTCTCACACCTTAAGCTGCAATGATTGCAACCAATCACTTCCCTATAATTCAATAACAGTTTAGTTTAGTAACAGTTAGTTCAAATATAATAGTCAGTTTTTGAACATGAACTGCTCATTTCAGCTCCTGCCGCACCTTCTCTGCTGGGTTTAGATCTGGGCTTAAGTTTGTTCACAACTTTATTTTTGATACTTTTTGAACAAACACTTTGTGCTTTGGATCTTGGTCTTGGGGTATGGTCCAACTAGGCCTCAACTTCAGGAATTTACTCTGATTTTGGAATTATGTGCTTGTTGATCCTTTGAGTTATCAACTTGATTCTGATGATAAGAGTCAAAATAGAGGTAAGTGAAGTGAATATTGAGAAGGTTTGCTATAATCAGGCTTGGTTGTGTTTGATCGACTGATTCTAATTATCCCCTTAACTATGTTTTAATTAGAGGGGAATTTCCAGTTGGTATTAAATTAATGTTACCATTAATTAAAAAAGGAAAAAGTGTTATTTGTTCATTTAAGTGCCATTTATATAATATCAAACTTTTGGTTGAAGACCTGAAAACTTTTACAGGTTGTCCCAGGTAAACAAAAAAGATCTGATCCTAAGTCTGTCTTTAAGTTGAAATTTTAAATAATTCAGAAAAGGTACATATGGTTCTTAATTAGTGTCAATTAGTAAAACATTCATCTTAGCATATAGCTAATATTTTACCTTTCTATGCATACACACTCCACGCAGTGTTAACTGCAATGTGATCTGACTTAAAATGGCTCCCGTCACAAGCCAATGAACTGCTGAAGCCTTACAATGTTTTCATGAATGGCACAAAACACTGTATTGTGTGTTTGTTATTATGCATTACCGCATGCTGTGGTGCAGGTGACGTAAATTTCGTCATAAGTCCTGCACACCAACCATCATGTCAGCATTCCCCCAGAATTCTGTAAACATGCAGGCCTGCATGCACCTATGCACGTCAACTGTGCATACTGTAGGCAAGGAAATATACACTCATTGGAGGAACAGTTGTGTGAAGCATCACTACCCACACCTACGCAATCCAACATTAAAACCACACAGTGATAGCCAGATGTGCATAAATGTATAGCGACAAATCACCCAGACCCTGGTGAAAAGGTGAGAGTTTGTGCAGGTAGAAATGGAAATATCTGTGAGGTCGATAGACAAAGGCAAAGATAAAACTTTGGGGGGATCCTGCAACTGTGCACTATTGCACACTGAATGCTTGAACTATAAACAGAGCAGGGTGCACATGATCTGTGCACAACTACTTTTGCAGCCGCCTGAGCCCAAATATTAATGGGCCCTCTTCAGATTTTTAATGTAATAGGATTTATGACAGTCTGTTCATAAGTAAGAGTTGTCGGTAAGTCAGGCATTCTTAACCTGGGGACTGCCTGTAGTGTCAACAATTTGCAATAATAGAGGAAATAAGAAAGATTCAAGTATAGCCAATATTAAATACCTGATATACTGTACACTTGAAAAATACTTCCTAAACCATTTCCAGAAACACACACTCAAACGTTTTTTACTTTCTTTATTTGTGAAAACAGAGTAAAACAGAAAAAGCAGAGCATTTGGTAATTTATATCACAGGCCAATTAAGTTTGAAATACAAAATTCAATTTTTCAAAAATATCAGTTTTGAAATATAAATAAAGCATAAACTATGCCTTAAAATTCTCTTCCTACATTAGGGTTTCTAAAACTGCTGAGCCTCTTTTCAAAGTTGCTTTCATCTTTCTGTCTTTAGTTGTATTATTTGAAAGAACAATCGTTTACTGTTATTCAAATTTGTATATTTACAAATAAGCAGAAGAAAAATCATCAATGACAAAGTATTCATATTTGACAGCATTTCCAGAAGGCAGTGTTAATTTCTAATTGCCTTCAACAACATTAATATAAAGCATAGCATTTTAAAGAAGGGTTAACTGAGCACATTTCAAAACACGCACTCCCCACACTACGTTTGAAGGGGGGATTGTGGCGGGGTGGGGGGGGGGGGGGGGGGGGGGGGGTGCATGGCGGTGATTGAGAGAGAGAGAGAGAGAGAGAGAGTGAGAAGGAGAGATCAAAGGCTGTGTCTAACTTTGATATCTTTTTGATAATTCATTGTACAATTAGATGGGTTTGACAATTTCCATTATGCTTGATCAAATATTTATCAAGCTCTGAAGATGATGTCTGTTCCTGCGGCACATTTGTTTTACAAATGGGAGAGATACTTAATAAATAAGTAAAAAGCAGTCAGACCTCAACCCGTCTTAGCCTTTCCTGCATTTGATTTGCAAATTGCGAGCTTGTGCCATCAATTACAGCTCCATGTGAGATGGGGTCCTTGCCAATGTGACAGGCTGGCCATGAGCAGGCCATGATGGTATCTCACAGGACCATTAATCATGCAGCTTGCTGAGAACACTCTTAAATAGAGCTCATCCGTCTAAATATTAAAAGGAAATCAAGATGGGTGATGAAGATCCATGCAAAGAGAGAATCAATACTACCCAAAAATGACATCTGCTACCCACAATGCGCTTACAGCTCCACATGTAAAAGCTGAAGTTGGTTAAGGTCAGCCTACTGGGCAGCACAGGACCACTAAATGACCTGCATTGGCACATGATCTTTCACAGGTCAGTGAAAGGATAGTGAATGGATTAGTTCATGATGTAAAGTTGCTCAGAAAAACAAAATGTTATATCTGACAGGAAATTCAAGCTTGTGTGGGGTGAACAAAAAGAAAAGAAGCTCTGTAAGCCAGCTTTTGGTGAACAAAGCTATATCCATGTATTCATCCATTTTCTGAATAACTATTATATTAGAAAATGACAGGAAACAAGAGTTTGCATGAAAGAATTAAGATCAGGCAGAAATAAAATCTGCCTTCACACACCTAGGCCATTACCAGATGAATTCAGAGGTGCCCATTAACCTTAGTTGCATATCTCTGTAATGTGGCAGAAACCGGAATACCTGGAGAAAAATCAACATGAACATGACAAACTTGCAAATTACTCCCAGACAAACATTAATCTGTGAATCAAACCCAGGTTCCTGGATATATGAGACATCAGTATAAAATACAATGCCATTCTCTGTGTGTAATAATTTATGCTTTCCCCAGGTTTGCACCTCACATTTAAGCTACAAGTAATAATCTTCATATGCAACACGCAATCATTTACTGATCCAATAGCTTGTGGAAATAATTGTTGCCTACACCTGTAAGATTTATTAAATGCTATCAGGTATGTTATAACCAGGAAAAATAATTGTAAAGGAGAGTATTGGAGAAAGGCAACTCAGGCAAAATGTCACTTTGTGCTTGCAAGTGATTGCTCTAATACCCCTACAAATTTGTCTGCTAAGATGCTTTTCCATATCATAAGAAGTGTTTACCTTACAACATCTGTCTCCACAACACCTCTCTCGCCCCCTTTCAGATGAAAGAATGTAGTGTTCGTGAAAGTACACTGATCTACAGACAATTTGTAGAGATTAGTCAAATCATTTACAGGTACTACCTGTTTACACCTAACAGAATCCTTAATGATGGTGACCTTCACACAAGAATATCACTTCAGAAAGTAGGTGTGTGCCCTAAAGCAGTGGAATGATGCTATCATGGTCACAATTTATCAGTACAAAGATGAAAAATTCATATGCGTCAACAGTGGGCCCATTGCATTTTTGCTAATCATTTGAAATGTTTTGCAAAGCCATGCTCAGAAGATCAGCACACTCAATGTCTGTGCACATTGTTCCAGAATTATATAGTGGTTTCAGTGCTGACTCAGGTACTGTTGACCTGATCTTGATTTTGCAAATATCTACAGGAAAAATTAAGGGAGCAACATAAGGACTTAGCTAGAGCATTTGCGATTTTCTTGAAGGATTCTGACTTTAAAAATACAATTCTCCTTGGCTACCGCCAAGCTAAGATCAGCACGTCATTGACTTGCTCTGTCCTTATAGTTATGTATAGAAGTTCACAATCTAAATGCCCTACAAGCTATTCTCACTGCTGCTGCTATTATACCATATACTGTAGAGAAAAGCCCCGGACAGTATCAATGGAATCTTAAACTAAGCACAACTCTTCCATTTAAAGCTTTCAAAACACACTGGCCAATGGCAACAGTTTCTAGCTTCAAGTCTCCTAAGAAGCAGGTGCACACTGGATAAAGATACCCAGAACACATAAAACAAGCATCAGCATTCTCTGGAAAATTCAGCAAACCAAACCTTTCTATGCGTGAAACATCACACCAGAATCTCAGTTTATTGTATTTGAAACATCTTTTGTGTGTGTGAATCTTGCTTTATATACTACATACTCACTCATAAGCTCTGACATACTGTGAGATACATGAACATCTTAACATTAACAACATCCATCCATCCATCCATCCATCCATCCATCCATCCATCCATCCATCCATCCATCCATCCATCCATCCTCTTCCACTTATCCGAGATTGGGTCACGGGGGCAGCAGCTTGAGCAGAGATGCCCAGACTTCCCTCTCCCCAGCCACTTCTTCTAGCTCTTCCGGGGGAATCCTGAGGCGTTCCCAGGCCAGCCGGGAGACATAGTTTCTCCAGCGTGTCCTGGGTCTTCCCCAGCGCCTCCTCCCGGTTAGACGTGCCCGGTATCACCTCACCAGGAAGTCGTCCAGGAGGCATCCTGATCAGATGCCCAAGCCACCTCCAATGACTCCTCTCGATGCGGAGTAGCAACGGCTCTACTCTGAGCCCCTCCCGGATGACTGAGCCTCTCACCCTATCTTTAAGGGAAAGCCTAGACACTCTGTGGAGGAAACTCAATTCAGCCGCTTGTATTTGCGATCTCGTTCTTTCGGTCACTACCCATAGCTCATGACAATAGGTGAGGGTAGGAACGTAGATCGACTGGTAAATTGAGAGCTTTGTCTTACAGCTCAGTTCCTTTTCCACCACGACAGACCGATGCAGAGCCCGTATCACTGCGGACGCTGCACCGATCCGCCTGTCGATCTCACGCTCCATTCTTCCCTCACTCGTGAACAAGACCCCGAGATACTTGAACTCCTCCACTTTAGGTATGATCTTGCCTCCAACCCTGAGAGGGCACTCCACCCTTTTCCGGCTGAGGACCATGGTCTCGGATTTGGAGGTGCTGATTCCCATCCCAGCCGCTTCACACTCAGCTGCGAACTGATCCAGAGAGAGACGAAGATCACGTCCTGATGAAGCAAACAGGATAACATCATCTGCAAAAGG
Organism: Erpetoichthys calabaricus; assembly: GCF_900747795.2. Taxonomy (NCBI): domain Eukaryota; kingdom Metazoa; phylum Chordata; class Cladistia; order Polypteriformes; family Polypteridae; genus Erpetoichthys; species Erpetoichthys calabaricus. The sequence goes on from NC_041401.2 coordinate 126,240,212, forward strand.
CAGTGACCCAATCCTGAGTCCACCAAACCGGACCCCCTCAACGTCTTGGCTGCGCCTAGAAATTCTGTCCATAAAAGTTATGAACAGAATCAGTGAAAAAGGGCAGCCCTGGCAGAGTCCAACTCTCACTGGAAATGGGTTCGACTTACTGTCGGCAATGCGGACCAAGCTCTGACATCAGTTGTACAGGGACCGAACAGCCCTTATCAGGGGGTCCGGTACCCCATACTCCTGGAGCACCCCCCACAGGATTCCCCGAGGGACACGGTTGAATGCCTTTTCCAAGTCCACAAAACACATGTAGACTGGTTGGGCAAACTCCCATGCACTCTCCAGGACCCTGCTAAGGGTGTAGAGCTGGTTCACTGTTCCGCGAGCAGGACGAAAACCACACTGTTCCTCCTGAATCCAAGGTTCGACTATCTGACGGACCCTCCTCTCCAGGACCCCTGAATAGACTTTTCCAGGGAGGCTGAGGAGTGTGATCCCTCTATTCCGGTCCTCCTTCTTAAAGAGGGGGACCACCACCCCGGTCTGCCAATCCAGAGGCACTATCCCCATTGTCCATGCAATGTTGCAGAGGCGTGTCAACCAAGACAGTCCTACAACATCCAGAGCCTTGAGGAACTCCGGGCGTATCTCATTCACCCCCGGGGCCCTGCCACCAAGGAGTTTTTTGACCACCTTAGTGACCTCAGTCCCAGAGATGGGGGAGCCCACCTAGCCGGAACCTCTCGACCTCGCGCACTAGCTCAGGCTCCTTCCCCTTCAGAGAGGTGACATTCCAGGTCCCAAGAGCCAGCTTCTGTAGTCAAGGATTTGGACTGCCAAGGTCCCCGCCTTTGGCCGCCATCCAACTCACACTGCACCCGACCTCCTTGGCCCCTCCCATAGGTGGTGAGCCCATGGGAAGGGGGACCCACGTTGCCTCTTCAGGCTGTGCCCGGCCGAGCCCCATGAGTGCAGGTCCGGCCACCAGGTGCTCGCTATCTACCCCCACCTCCAGGCCTGGCTCCAGAGGGGGGCCCCGGTGACCCACGTCTGGGCGAGGGAAAATGCCATCCAAATTTTTTCTTCTTCATAGGAGGTTTTTGTTGAACTGCTCTTTGTCTCCTCCCTCACCTAGGACCAGTTTGCCTTGACAACTTTTAACAACATGTGTTTGTTAAATGGTTTTTAATGGGCTTCTGAGAATGAAGATTACTGTTGCTTTGATGCTGCTTTTGTATTAATATTTATTTGTATAAGCTTCACCTTGCCCAGTTCCATGAAGCTGACATAGTATGGCAATAAATTATTTTATTGGTTTATATACTATAAACATGAATTCTCTATAAATTTCTACTATATTAAGAGTCCCTATCATCATAGAATCAAATGTGAATCAAATATCACTCTGGCAATCACACTGCATTGAGGAAATTTGGCAAATGAAGAAAAAAATGCACTCTGCTTTAATAAAGAAAGTCAGAAGTATGTTGTTTACCTACATACTCTAACCTTCTGTTCATGTAGAACTTGACAAAATATAACCTACTCAACATAGAAAAAATCACTAGATTCAATTAACTATCAGAAGCAAATAAAAAATACACTCATTCAGCATAGGATCATCAGGTTGACCGTCTGTGTGTTGAAATAAAATGCAAATTATGGTAGCAATTGGCACTATGGGTGGCAACAGGGATCAAATGCATCAGTGCCACACTACAATCTATGAACAGACAACATAACATGTTGGAAATGATGTCAGCAATGTAACTAGTTTTTGAATTCACGAATTCTGTTTCTATCAGTTTTTACTCAAAATTCATTATGGTTTATGTGCTGTGTTTTGTTTTTGCAATGTCTTGGAAGCCATTTTAGGTCCTTATTGCTGGTGTTTCTAGGGGCGTGGCCTCATAGGTTGTTTGTAATCACCACAACTGAATAAAGATCGACTTGGGTTTGTTTCCTTATCCGATCTGCAGATACCAAAACTCTGCAGACTTTAAAAGCCTTGCTCTAGATATTCTTGTATGATTCATTCATTTTGACCATTAGGCTGTTCTTTTGATTTGATTTTGTCTCATGTCCAAGATCTGGCTTACATATCTGAACTGACCATGATTTGCGAACCAAAATGTACTTTAATATCTCAAGATGCAGGTCTGCTTATGATTCCAAGGATTAATAAAATAACATTGGAAGGTCGAGCTTTTAGTTATAGGGTCCCTAAACTGTAGAATGGTCTACCTGCTACTATAAGAGTTGCCTCTTCGGTCTCAGCTTTCAGATCCCGGCTGAAGACTCACTACTTCAGTTTAGCATACCCTGACTAAAGCTGTTGATTAACTTTTCCGACTGTATCTCTGTTGTTAGTCATTAGCACTAACACATAAGTAATATGATAGTTATAATTTGTTACTGACCCTCACCTATTCTGTTTCTCTTCTCGGTACTCAAATGTGGCAGTTGGTGCCACTGCCTACCTGCCAAGTTGTTTTGCCTGTCTAAGGTAAAGTCATCTCTGATGGAGAATTTCAGGAATCATCGGGTAGAGGGGTCCTTTCATTGGATTGGTTGGCCCAGCGCTGACTCAGCTGTGGAATGACCAATAGGGGGAGGTAGCTTGATGGCTGAGGTCTCTAGGACTCTGAACAAATCCGAATCCTATTATGTGTTATCACTTTTATATTGTATTGAGGATTACTTGTGTTCTGTTCTGTGTATTGTATTGTATTTACCCCCTTATTTTGACACCCACTGCATGCCCAACCTACCTGGTAAGGGGTCTCTCTTTGAACTGCCTTTCCCCAGGTTTCTTATATTTTTTTCCCTACAAGGGTTTTTTGGGAGTTTTTTCTTGTCTTCTTAGAGAGTCAAGGCTTAGGGGCTATCATAAGGCAGGGCCTGTTAAAGCCCAATACAATAAATAGTATTGTATTGTATGTCTCTGACTTCATGGTGTAATTGTGATTCCCAAGGTTGTCCTTTTTTTATGTGCATCTCCTGGTGCTACTCAAACGTTAATAACGTATGAAAACAATAACTTATTTTGGCAAATTCAAAATAATAAAGAAAATATCTAAATAACAAATTGAAAGTTTCCATGCATGCTACATTTTTGTAACACTACACTTAAGTGGCTACATATCATAAATTTATGCTTTCACCCAGTTTACAACAGGTACTTTCCACAAGAACAATGTAGGCCTTGGTTGGTTATTTATTTCTAAAGCAGAGATAAATTATGGAGACAATAGAAAATGCTTTGCACACTTGAACCAATTGTCGTCTACAATCTTTCTGTAACAATACAAGCCCTCAGACCTCAATCTTTTCTAATATTTTCAAAGAATTTATTGACAGAGCCTGCAGACATTTGCTCTCCCTTGTACTGTCATTCTGTCAGCTCGTTCTGACATTGCACTGACCACTCTGTTTTATTAAGCTGGGCACTTTGCTGTCTGTATGTAAGGTTTTTATTCCTGACAACTGGCAGCCAAAGTCTAGAAGTCATTTAAAGATACATAATCTTTTGACGACTCTAGGTCAATACTAGTGATATGAAGTAACCTGTTCCTAATGATCTCAGCCATCACGTCCTGTTTGTCAATGCAGTAATTCTTTATACTGAACAAAAACAGTGCAAATTGCTTTGCATGCAGCAGCATACTTGGCATTACGTTTTCCTGAAATTGAAACATACTATATGATAAAACACTAAGGTCTTTGTGTGTGTACTGGCCCTTAGACCAGGATTTCTTAAAGTTTTTTTGTCGCAACCCAGTCTTGGCCTTTAAGTGTCTTGGAGACCCATTCCTTGGAGAATCATGAACGATTGTCAGGGTTAATCTAGGACGATCTAAGACCACAAACAGCATGGGCATGCTAAGAAAATCACCGTCAAAGATGTGAAGTATTAAACAAGACAGAAGCCGAGAACGGTGACAAAGTCTGAGAAGCAAGCTTTCAGGGAACACACTCGAGAGAGGAGGCACTGGTGAAGAGAGGTTCAAACACACAAGGGTACTGAGGAAAGGTGCTCAAGGTACGTGTAGGGCAAGACATAGCAAATATTTTTAAATTGTTCTATTACCTGATTAGTAAATTTAAAATTTCTTAGCTAAACATATAGGTTCTTTACTGCTTTTCCTGTCATGACTCTTTGAACCACCTGAAATCAAACTCTTAGTTCTTGCCATTGCAAAGTAAGAAGTTGGAAGACTAGATAAACTCACATTTTCTGTGCTCTGCTTAGCTTAGCTGTTGTCATCTGTGCCATCAGTAGAGTCTTTTAAAAAGTCACAGACATGGCCTATCTGCCTTCTCATGCTGCTAACGTGAAAGAATTTCAGTGTCAATGCGACAGAGATAACAAAGACGTGGAGGACATTGGCAAGCTGAAGCAAAGAGTCATTATGGAGGTCAAGTGGGGCCACTGCTGGAGCAGAAAGCAAAGACAGCAGCTTTCCTTCTGTAAACCTTGGTTTCCTAAATCTAAAATGAAATTCTTTTGGCAATGTCTGCAGAAGTTTTGTAACTCCAGCATTTGTTTCTCTCTTAATTCTTAATTTACATTACATCTATAGTAGGACAACAGCTGCAGATCAGTATTTTCCCGTATATGAAGCAATGTGATTTTTTGCAATATTACATAAAGATTTAAATCTCCACAAACATAAAAGTGATAATATTGTAAGTATGAACTATGCAGAAATCCATTTTGAATTCCAGTTGGCTGTAATGCACATATACAAACCAAGTCACGTACACGCACCACACGCACACACATGCTTATCCTTGGTCAATTAAAAATACCAATTAACCTGTGTGGATGTCTTTAGGCTCTGGAAGAAAATTACATTCCCTGGAAGAGACTTGGGCAAACACAGGGAAAACTCCTAAACACCAAAAATTTGGTAACCCAACCTAAAGTGCAATCATACATCCAGTTCCATGTTTTTACCCATTATAATATCTTCATACAACATTATAGATAGATAGATAGATAGATAGATAGATAGATAGATAGATAGATAGATAGATAGATAGATAGATAGATAGATAGATAGATAGATAGATAGATAGATAGATAGGTGGCGTCATTGTGGACTGATGTTCAACAGAGATGGAGCTGCAAATCAATCCTGTAAGGCATTATGAGACTGCTAGACACTGCTTTGTTTGGTTTATATGCACCATTGTGAGATGTCTGAGTTAAATTAACATTATTTATATTTAATTTTGGGTTGTAGTTCTAAAGAAACAGGAACAAAACATGTAGATCAGTGAACAAATGAGACAGGAGATGAAAGGCCCTATTCCTCATAAACTTTGTGGCCCTGTCCAGTTCTTTATAGAATTTCCACATTTGTTTGGGTTCCTATGAAGATTGCTCTAAGTGGCTGTAGTTTTGTGTTTAAGGTTTCTAAATTATGGTCTAACTGCTCCAGGGTGGCCCCTGCCCTGTATCACTTCTTACATTTTTTTGGCATTTGGTTTCCAAATTTGTGACTCGGGAAAATCTGTAAATAAACTGCATGGACATTTAGACAGGCAATGTGCACAAAAAGGCTGTGCTATACTGTATGGGTTAAAGGTTGTCAGCTAATATATGCTTGCATTCATAAATGATACATATTTTAATTACTGCAAAATTATTTATCTATTAAATTATATATATATAGTGTAATTGCTAGGGGTCTGTTTGTCCAAAAAGATATAAATACACCTAAACAGAGACAAGGAACTGTTGCAGTGATTGCTGCAGAGTGAATACAATATGTAGAATGTAATAAATGCCTTAGATATTACAGTGACCATATTTTGGATTTCAGAATAGAGAACGCAAAAAAAATAATAAATTTTAATGAAACATTTTTGAAGTTAAACATAGTTATTTCTCATTGCCGTAAAACAGCCACACACACACTCAAGCACGCCAATCATTTTCTGCCATCAGGATTTCAATCAATTGGTGAAGCTTTACCATGTGAAATGCCAAAACAGCATCTACTTTACCTGGTCTCACAAAATAGACTGCTACTTTAGTTGGTAAATTCTGAAGAATGAATTCTTCTGACTAAGTCTCTAGTGCCTACTTTTGCCACTGACACCTACGTGCCTGCGCTACAGATAGTTAATTCAGCTTCCCACTCATGTGTCAGAAACAAGGCGTATTTACTTATTAACTCATCTGTAAATGTACAGTACACTTTCATATGGGCATTTTTTGTAGTAATGATTTGGTTTTCCATCACAATGTGACTCTGCTCTGTCCTTCTGGCTGTCAACTCAGTCTAACTGCATTGCAAGCTGTTCTTTAAACAAACCCCTCCACTTTTTCTAGCACTAGGCACAGTGCAAATTAAAACAACAAACAGTGCTACAAGGAATGAACAATGTTTCTTTACACTCTCTGAATAAATAAAACAAAATCCATGATAGTTTTAGGAACTGTATAAATCCTGGACAGACTGATATTTTAACACTCAAAAAGAGGACATGTCCACAGGGGCAGACTTAGGAGAGAAGGGGCCCGGGGATTGAACCCCTGTGAGGGAATAACAGAACAACTAGCATGTGACTAGGAGCTGTCTAACCTTGAAAAGGCGCTGCACAAGAACAGCAAGAAGAGTAAGAATATGCAATAGGTGTATGGATAGCAGCAGAAAACACAGATTGAGTGAAATAGCGAGAGCAATGCAATGTCAGATGCTAGAATTATACTTGGCAGTCACCAGGTCACTGAATGCAAGGCGAAATACAACAAAAGCAAAAGAGTTTGATCCATCAAAAACACAGACTGTCTGATCCACCGACTACCTATTTTGAGAGAGAAACAGAGAGAAGAACAGGGAGGAAAAATATTTAAAAACATTATTTTGGCATTTAGTTATTTTCCCAATTTCAGGTATTTTTAGCTGTTAAAATAAAACTAAAAAATATGAAAATTAGTTTAGTTTTTCACCAGTTTCAAACTCTGGGCATTTTTGTCCAGCTACCAATAATCTTTAGCAGATGTTAAGTATACAGAAGAGATGGGGCCAACTGAGTAACTGTGCGAGGTCCAGTTTGTGGTTTGTCAATAGCAATGTTCAGCTCAGTTATGTGAAGTATATAGAGCGATTTTATTTTCAAGAAAATGATTTCTCACTGCTGCGTAAAGTGACAGGTCTAAGTTGTCAACAAAATGCAAATACCTGAAAAGTAAGCTGAAATGTTTTTCACTTGTTATCCATAAGGCAGCTGAAGTAAAGGTTATATTGATGTGTACTTTCCAACATGAGGCTTTTGAATTGTTATATACAATAAGTGAAGTGAAAGCTAGTAGCTCATTATAACTAACATCAGGCCACATGAGCACCCTTGAGTTTTGTTTCAGGGCACAGTGCTAGATGAGTTTCTGTGCCTGTCTGTTGGGCTCAGTCATAGTAATATCTAACATGACATTACTTATGAACAGACTGAAATTCTGTAACCGATCATCTATACATAATACATTTGCCTTGTGCCATGGAGAGCAGCTTTGAAAGTTGCCCAAGGCTGTTGTAATCCAGGCACATTCAGATGTATCTCCTTTGCATGCTTCATTCAGACTGGAACTATGGGCTACAATGCTATCACTTGTGGTGGATGGTAGGGGCCCTTACCCGGCCGGAACGCCCTGATTATGGAAGGACCGGGGGAGAGAGTACTTCCAGAATAGTTTCTCCCCCAGACCAACAGAGTGCAGCCCCCTTGGTTTCCAGTGGGGCCATGGGTCATGAGCATAGAAGCTCAACCCTGTTGGGGTCCATGGCCACTGCCAGGGGGAGCATGGACATTTGCAGGGCCCTATTTGGCAGCACTTACTCCACACTTGGAAATGCTGCCAGAAGAAGCTCATTAATAATAATAATAATAATAATTCATTACATTTATGTAGCGCTTTTCTCAGTACTCAAAGCGCTATCCACACAGGGAGGAACCGGGAAGCGAGCCCACAATCTTCCACAGTCTCCTTACTGCAAAGCAGCAGCACTACCACTGCGTCACCTGTGAGGACCTGGAGTCATTCTGGGTACCCAGTCACCAGCATTTAAGGGCCTGAGTTGGGAAGAAGTGGATGAAGCACGTGTGGAGGAGTGGAGTCGGAAGGACTGGCTGAAAGATGGGACTGTGCTTTACCTTGTGCTGTGGAGTGAAAAATGTAAATAAACCGTGTGCTGTATGGCAATTTGTGTCCTATCATGACAAATCACATTCAGCATTAGGTGTCTTATGCCCATACAGCCTGTATTCAGCTCTCCCTCTGCCACAAACAGCCACCTTCCATCACTACCTGCAGTTCACTTGACATCCATAAACTTAGTGATGATGGTAAGCATCTGACTAATGGTGGATGAGTTATTTCAGAGATGATGGGAATGGGGTTTTAAGATACTGTAACTTGGTTGGCCAGTCTGGCAGCAGGAATATTTAATTGAAAAACAAATATTTTTTTATATATATTTATGGGCTCCTGTAACTGCAGCTCAGGTTAGCTTGTGCAGAAGTCCAGCAGTGCCTAGCCAGGAAAAAAAAGAATGCCTGGTCAGATATACAACATAAAACTTGTAAATCACGTTATTATCAGTTGCCTTATACCTTATAAAGCATTTCTTCAAAGTTCGTCTATTTTTATCAATTAGGTCTACAAGTTCAATTCTAGCCATCCCAACATCAGCCACAATCTGCCGAGGTGCCAAACAAAAGAATTATGCATTTCCGGCCCAAACAGGCGATTCTTGTTGTTATGACTAGTGGTATTGATGGAACTAAATTACTGGTGATACTCTTTTTAATGGTCATACATTGACATTTGATCAATGAGTGAGAAAGTGGTCCCTGTGAAGCTTCGAGTGCTAGTCTGCATCAACATGCAATTAAAGAGTGGGAGGTGGGGTCCCCTGTGAAGATTCAGGAAGAATCACCAGTACTCTAAAAATGGGTGTTAGTACAATGAAAGTTTCATTGCCCTTGGGGAGTAGTGTATGGTTCGATACTCAAGAAGGGTGCAGAGTGGCTGTTCCTGCTAAACATTTTTAGGAGTATGAGCGATCAAGTGCTCCAGGAGTCTCCCACAGAAGTCTGGCAGACTGTGGCACAGAAGGGAGTGAGGAGCAAAACTTGATACAATTTCCTCCGTACATTGAGGAACTGCGTTAATGGGTTGTCTGCGACTGCTGGTTGACTCCGTGTGCTGAGGAATTCACAAAGGGGATGCAAAGGAGATGTCAAATTTTCAAGAGAAGTGCCAAGGCTCATGGTTTTAAAAGAGGATATGTTTGCCCTCACCCAGGCTCATCCTCAGGCACGATATCAGTGGTTTGTGGTTGAAGAGGCTCCTGGAAACAACCAGGGATCGTGGGGCTGGCCTGGACTGCCACATACAGCCAAAGTGTGTCAGGAGTACTTCAACACTCCCATCAATGTGCAGACTCTGCCTACAATTATCGTAGTGGACTCTCCATTTTGAAGGGAGTGGTATCCCACTGACCCATGAAATCTGGTCAAACTGGACATGATAAGTGGGCTTAGAATGGCATAGCATAGCTTACCAGGGTAGTGTTACTCTGATTTGTAATGCAGGTTGCTCTTTAACTGTACAGATATTCTTATTCGTTTAAGGGTCAGTTTTAAGTAAAAACAACTTGCTGGGAAATCTGGTGACACCCCCATGTTGGTCCATAATCAGAGCAGGTAATGTGGGGACACCGTTCTAGCGTTGCATGATGACTACTTCTAATGTCATAAAGTAAATGCTTGCAGGTTTTCTTGTGTTCCCCCAGATCTTTCATATGTGGTTAGGTATGCAGAACTGTGCATTTGTGTTTATGCAAGCCTTCCCATTTCCTAGTTATTTAATTATGATGGGAAATCAACATATTTCAAATTGGAAAGAAAGTACATATATTTATATTTAAGCACATTGTGTGGCAGGGATGAGCAACACCATACAATGTTTATGGCATTCTGTGAATAACTCTTGTAATAAATGAATCATTTCATTTCAAATACAGAGATGCGCAGAGGCACAGTCCATCCTGATGACACTTGAGCTTGACCTCATTTGACTCAGATATCTAATATATACACTTTCAGAAGTAAGTATAATTACAGTCTGCCTAACAGCAAACAGCCTTATACAGAATGCCAGTTAGTTTTCTTGCCAAAGATTATATATAAAGTGTGAACTGCTGTAATCATTGCACCTTGCAACTTGAAACCCATATCACCTAACCTTTCATGCCACATACACAAAACCATTCTGTGTAAAAAAGCAGTTCCATTTGTGGATACTGCACCAACCAAACAAAATATCGGTTAGAAAATGAAAACAAATTAAAAAAAACACAGCAGGAGGATGAAAAGGCACACTTAGCGATAAGACCAGAGCCATGAGTGGAATCAGTAAATTAAGAGTGATGAGACAGCTGTGAAAAGATGCAGCATTGATTTACACAGTAATTAACAAGAAGGGAGGAGACCAGACTGCCTAGCTCCATGTCACATAATAAATCATATCAGTGCAAGGAGGATTGAGTTCTAAGCATTCATATACCTATTTTTTGACCCTGATGGTAAATTAAATCTATTTAGTCTGTGCTGGAGAACAGGCAGAAAAAAATTATGGATAATATGACAATGTCTTAAAGGGAAAACTGAAACACTTGCCCACACTTTAATATACTGGGCCAATTTGGACTTGTAAACTGTTACCATTGAAGCCATGTAAGCAGGCTGTATCAAAGGCCTAGTGGTCATATCTGATCCTGATTCATGGAAATTTCTTTTAGGCCAACAGTAGAGATGGCAGCTTTGATTCCTGCAATGTACTGTATGTTCACATCCCACCTCTGCCAGCTGAAGGAGGACAGCAAGAAAGAGAGAGTGGGAGAGTCACCCTGTGCATTTTCTAACCAGTCACACCAGCTAGTTTAAGAGCAGAGTAACACCAAAGTAGTGGCTGAAAACCTACATGGTTAAAGAGAGAACATGTACATTCTACAAAATTAACAACTGAGAACTGAACCTAGGCCTCTGGACCACTAATCACACTACTGCCTGTACAATTCAACACTTTCCTCTCCAGAGCAGGGCCGTCTTACCGGCATCCTAGGCCGCTGGGCAAAATAGTGTGCTGGGGTCCCTGTTTTGAGAGCAAAACAGAAACATACATAGGCATCAGAAACACTGTGAGCCCCTCTGCTCCTGGGGCCCCCGGCCAGTGCCCATTGTGCCTTTATGCTAAGATGGCCCTGCTCCACAAGTGATCTATAGGTTGTCTCTTGCAGTTGTTGCTTTCTTTTTTATTTATCACCACAGAATTGTTTGCCTAAACGGCAAACTTTTATTGTGAATATGTACCCAGAGTTCCTCATTTTTTTTAGCAAGTTGCAGAAGCTGACCTGATTATAAGGTATTACAGTGGTTTGTAAGGTCTGATTAGGCCATTACAGAGTCCTCTGCTCTTCTTGAACGAACTACTACTACTAAAAGGGCACACTGAAGGTAAGTTTGTATTTGCTGGTAATCTCTCTGGGATGGTTCCTTACAAGGCACCCTTTTCCAAACCCAGTGCCAAGTCCAGCTCAGCTCTCCAGCTCTGTGTGTCTGCGAAATGTGTGTGGCTCTGCAGACAGTGTTGATAGTGAAGCATTGTCCTATTGCTTTGCAGTCACAGAGATTTATCTCACACATGATGCAGCTTTGCGGGGGCAATCAGCAGGGACTTTGCATTCCACTGTTAGGATGTTACTGAGTTTGTGACTAAATCTGTTGCATATGACACCACCTCACATGGCCCCTGTCTGGCCAATGTACTCAGGACAGCCAGCAGAAGGGGGAGAAGTGATTAGTGAGAAGTGTGTGATTACAGGGCTTGTCAGGAGGTCCAATGTGTTTCTTAGCCCTGCACTAAAAGACCAATGGAAAGGTCATGGAAGCTAAAGATCAGATCTATCTTTAAGAGAAAAAACACTTTCTACATCTGTAGACATAGCCTAAAGAACAATGGGCCATTTTTCCACTGTCTTTTCAGATGTAGAAAGAGGGCAACATAGTTAGCACCCACACCTCTTTCAACACAGATGACCTCCAACCCCGAGACACACCGTGCTGCTTTTGATATGGCAGATGAAACTATTTTCTGCAGAAGAGAGGCAGCCAGACATAGAAAATGATGAGCCGAGTTAAGTTAGGCTGTGAGACGTATATTTGTTTTTGTTAAGTCATTATATCCTCAGAGCCTGACAGGATTACAAGGCAATTTTGAAATCTGCAAGCACTTAATTCTCATTAGAACTTTTATGCAAAAACATTTGTTCACAGTACTTTGCAGTTCACATTAAATTCTGAAAGTTATTTGGATCTTAACTAATTTCTCCATATGTTCATCTTCAAGTACAACTTGGAACTCCATGCACATCCCATATCAGGTGGCTTCCCCCATTTCTCTGTAGAGACCTTCTCTGCTCTTGTGCCTTTCTTGACCAGTGCACTCCAGTCCAGCTCTTCAATAATGCCACCTAAACTTGACCTCTTGGGTGGGCATTTTCTTTTTTTTTAAGAGCTGTGCTAGCAAGTTTTCATTTAATCCCCAGGATAATTCCCGGAGCTGATTGGGTTTACTGGCGATGGATCAGTCGCGTTTTCGGGTCCCGCACACAGCGTCTCAGTACTTCCCTTTAGCCTGTCGCTGCCGATCCCCGGATGCAGAACAAAAGG